>NC_086319.1:15115611-15363111 GCF_036172605.1 Pelobates fuscus
ATATTGAATACCCTGGTTTGTCTACTTTAAAAAAAAAATATGTACATGTGGGGTGTTATTCAGAGACTTTTGGCAGATAATAGTGTTACAATGTCACTATTGATACATTTGAAAAAATATATGTTTTGAAATCGCAATATCCTACTTGTACCTATAACCCTATAACTTGCAAAAAAAAATCAAAAAAGCATGTAAACACTGGGTATTTTAAAACTCAGGACAATATTTTTAATCTATTTAGCAGTTTTTTTTATTCGCTTTTGTAGATGAGTAAAAGATTTTTCAAGTAAAAGTAAAAAAAAAACATGTATTTTTTTAAATTTTTCATCATATTTGTTTGTTTTTTAAAATTAAATTACATGAGATTATATAAATAATGGTATGTAAAGAAAGCCTTTTTTGTCCTGAAAAAAACAATATATAATTTGTATAGGAACAGTAAATGAGAGAGCGGAAAATTACAGCTAAACACAAACACCACAAAAGTGTAAAAAGAGGCCTGGTCGCAAATGTACAACATCGCAAAAACAGTCCAGTCCTTAAGGGGTTAAAGTTCAATTTACAGAGGAGATAAAAACATTTAAATTAACCCCTTAACACCGCAGCCAAATGTACAAGTTGTGAACGAAACAAAACGTAAACAAAACCTGGCATTTGCGCTATATGTCTGTCCAACCGTAATTCACCTCTTTCATATTAAATGCACCCCCCCTTATTATATATCATTTTATTCAGGGGAAACAGGGCTTTCATTTAATATCAAATATTTAGCTATGAAACATAATTTAATATGAAAAAAATGGGAGAAAATAAGATTTTTTTTTATTTTTTTCGTTCTTCATGACATTTTAACTGTCAATGTCATAATACTGTTTGCTTTTACTGCAATAAAATACACATATTTGTATTCAGCAAAGTCTCACGTGTAAAACAGTACCCCCTATGTACAGGTTTTATGGTGTTTTGGGAAGTTACAGGGTCAAATATAGCGTGTTACATTTGAAATTGAAATTCGCCAGATTGGTTACGTTGCCTTTGAGACTGTATAGTAGCCCAGGAAATAAATTTACACCCATAATGGCATACCATTTGCAATAGTAGACGACCCAAGGTATTGCAAATAAGCGATGTCCAGTCTTTTTTAGTAGCCATTTGGTCACAAACACTGGCCAAAGTTAGCGTTTGTATTTGTTTGTGTGTGAAAAATGCAAAAAACGCCAATTTTGGCCAGTGTTTGTGACTAAGTGGCTACTAAAAAATACTGGACATACCCCATTTGCAATACCTTTGGTTGTCTACTATTGCAAATGGTATGCCATCATAGGGGTAATTTTCATTCTTGGGCTACCATAGGGTCATAAAGGCAACGTAAGCAATCTGGCGAATTTTAATGTGAAAAAAATTAAACACAAGCCTTATATTTGACGCTGTAATTTTTGAAAACACCATAAAACCTGTACATGAGGGGTACTGTTGTACTCAGGAGACTTCGCTGAACACAAATATTTGTGTTTCAAAACAGTAAAAAGTATTGCAGCAATAATATCGTCCCTGTAAGTGCTGTTTGTGCGTGAAAAATGCAAAAAACTTCACTTTTACTGGCGATATCATGGTTGTAATACATTTTACTGTTTTGAAACACTAATATTTGTGTTCAGCGAAGTCTCCCGAGTAAAACAGTACCCCCCATGTACAGGTTTTATGGTGTCTTGGAAAGTTATAGGGTTAAATATAGTGCTAGCAAATTAAATTCCCTATACTTTCGGCATGGGTGGTCAGGCAGGTCCCGCTAATTGTAATTAATTAGGATACCTAATTATGTAAAATTATTACATAAATATATGTGTAGAATTAATATATGTATATATATACATATGTGTATATATACGTATATATATATATATATTTTTTTTAATATTTTTATTTATATATAGGTATATATATAGTGATATATACGTATATATTTATGTATATAGATATATATATTATTTCATTATAAGTGTATTTTGATATAAATATATATATATTAATATCAGAATACAGTTAGAACGAAATAAAACACATCTATATATTTTTTTATATTTTATTTTTAATTATTTTTTTTATTTAATTTTTTACGTATTTACATATTAATTTTTTTTATATTATTTATAAATATATATAACAATAATTATATATATATTTAATCAGTATCAGTCTACGTGTAATTTGATATTAATATATATATATAATTATATATATATTAATATTAAAATACACCTAGACGGTGTATGTGTATGTGTGTATATGTGTATATATATACTTAGATCATATATATATAATATATATATATGATCTAAGTATATAATTTATTTATTTTAACACTGTTTTAAAACATTTTTATTTGATTTTCAGCCAGCAGGGGGACCAACTGTCATTACAGTTGGTCCCCCTGCTGGCAATGCAGCAGGCAGCTATACCGGCCATGTGATTGTGAGGTCCTCGCAAGGACCTCACTCTCACATGGCCGGGAGGGCTCCTGGAGGGCGGACGTGCCGCGGGGGGCTCCCTGGGAGTCCCCCGAACCGCGATCGCCGGCGTGGGACCGCCAGCGACCGGGTAAGTTACTAAAAAACGGAGGGCGTACTATTACGTCCGGCGGCGTTTAGAGCCGCTTTTAAAAGGACGTAATAGTACGCCCTCCGGACTTAAGGGGTTAAGTAACATCTGATTGAAAGTGAAAATATTTTTTTCATGCAGGCTATGAGTCACAACCAGGGGAGGTGTGGCTAGGGCTGCATAAACAGAAACAATAAAAGAGTTAACTCCTAAATGGCAAAGAGCTAAGCAATGAGACTGCAGGGGCAAAATCTATATGCTAAAGCTGCTTCATTACGCTACAATTGTTTTGGTGACTTTATTGTTCCTTTAAAGGAACACTATAGTCACCTAAATTACTTTAGCTAAATAAAGCAGTTTTAGTGTATAGATCATTCCCCTGCAATTTCACTGTCATTTAGGAGTTAAATCACTTTGTTTCTGTTTATGCAGCCCTAGCCACACCTCCCCTGGCCATGATTGACAGAGCCTGCATGAAAAAAAAATAACTGGTTTCACTTTCAAACAGATGTAATTTACCTTAAATAATTGTATCTCAATCTCTAAATTGAACTTTAATCACATACAGGAGGCTCTGGCAGGGTCTAGCAAGCTATTAACATAGCAGGGGATAAGAAAATCTTAATTAAACAGAACTTGCAATAAAGAAAGCCTAAATAGGGCTCTCTTTACAGGAAGTGTTTATGGAAAGCTGTGCAAGTCACATGCATGGAGGTGTGACTAAGGTTCATAAACAAAGGGATTTAACTCCTAAATGGCAGAGGATTGAGCAGTGAGGCTGCAGGGGCATGTTCTATACACCAAAACTGCTTCATTAAGCTAAAGTTGTTCAGGTGACTATAGTGTCCCTTTAACAAACTTCAAAAGCTACCTGTTAATATTTTAGATTTTTTTTTTTTTAATCATATCAAGGCCTTGATCTCAGGATAAATGTCACCTGACGTTTAAGACATTTTAACTTGCGTTGCGGTATAGTCCGTGGGTGAGTTTTTATACCACACCCGCATATTCTTTGTTATATTTTGTCCATCCAATGTGGAGGTTGGCATACAAGGCTGCACAAGATGTCCCCATCGCTGTCCCCCGCACCTGGTGGTAGCATTTGTTATGGAAGAGGAAGAAGTTATGCGTTAGTATAAAATTCAGCAATGACATTACAAAGACGGTATGCTGTTGATATTCAGGCCCCCTAGAATCTAAATAGGACGTTACATTTCTCAAGCCCAATTCACGGGGTATCACATCGAGACTGCAGAGAATGGATCACTGTGGTACCCTTATGGAAGACAGGCACCTCAGGGTATCTTTGGTATCCCTCAGCTAAGGGTGTAGCTTCTCCATAAAGATCCACAAGATCCTATCAACAATTTCTTCCCCCATTTATCTTTTTTCTGGTGCATATCCCTGCTGTGTGTTTCTTCTGATTCAGTTTGGTTTTCTCATGTTTGATTCATTTTGCATGATGAGTTGCATTGCTGGAATTATGTATGATATAGTTAAAGGAACACAAACATGTATTCCTGATCCTATCCTTTTAAAACCACAATTTCGGTTGCTTGCCACCCCTAACAAGGGATAAAAACTAATCTTATTTCCAGCACCGCATGGGTCTGCCAGTGCTGGCCCCACCCCGCCTCCTTGGTGACATCTGAAGGTACGATTTTTACCCAAGCCAATGATAGGGAAAGCATTGGATTAGCTGAAGTCGGCAAGGCGGTGGAATGGGGGCAGAGCCAAACGCTGTTTTGGCCAATCAGCACTGAATTGCATTGAATTAATGCATCTCTATGAGGGAAATTCAGCGTCTCCATGCAGAGGGTGTCACGATAGTGACCCCTTCTCACAGAGTGTAACCTAAAATAGAACGTATACCGGACCTTAGAATGGTCGGACTAACGTTTAGAGTAGTCAAAAAGAATAGCCAGAGATCAAGGGAGTACGGAAGACGGATAAACGATAACCAAGCCAAAGTACGGGGAACCAGAGAGTAGAGTAGTCAATAAGGAAAGCCAATAGTCAATAACCAGGAAAGAATCAATAAAGTAGCTTGAGAGCACTAGAGGAACCAACAAGAACCACACTAGGGCGCCTTACCAATGTATGGGGCTCCTTTATATAGTGTGGTGTATATTGCTTGAAAACCACGCCCCCAAAAGGTCCGGGGGCGTTGCCACGTACGAATTACGTAGTCATTCCCTTGACGGCTATGGCGCGCATGCGCCGTATCATAAGAAGACGAGCGGTGTGAGCGGCCGGCGTCAGAAGGGCTGTGCCGCTCACCGGAAGAGGATGCCTTGCTGCGCGGATCCGAGGAGGAAAGGTAAGGTATCGTTACAGAGGGTGGAGACTATGCAGCATTGCCTACTATGCAGCATTGCCCTATGAGGTATCCCTAGTGGACAATGAATACACTGTCTTTTCTCTGAAAAGGCAGTGTTTGCATGAAAGTGTCTGAAGGGAATAATTATACTCACCAGAACAAATAAGCTGTAGTTGTTCTGGTGACTATAGTTTCCCTTTAATTTGCATTGTTGTTGTCGATCTACATGATACCCTGCAATTACAGTTTACTTTCACAACGTTTTCTCTTTTTCCAGTTTAATCCAGATTTGTTCGGTTACCGTTGGATTTCGCTTTGGTAGTATTGATTGGTTACTCCATTCTTATAGATTATATGCCTGTCTTTGTGCTGATTGGTTGTTTCTTTTCCGCTTCTGTTAACTGTTTTTTTGCTCTTTAGATTACTCGTTCACCAAGGCTAGAATAATCCACAATTAGCGTGATGTTTCGCAGACACCTCCCTTATTTGGTGTTCTTAAATACAGAAATCCAACATAAATATAGCAAATAGGGGAATTATCTGTAAAACTGTTTAAATATGAAAATTAAGAGGTGTCATTAGCCAGCCCAGAACAAGGATTTCCGGTTGCTAATGAGAATTATGTGCTAATTTGGAGCCAGACAGCACATGTTGGCACATTACCCACCTCACCACCACCATAGTGAAAATTACCAGTGCCCCCATAGTTTTGACCCTGGTATCTCCTGTTACCCCCACCCAATATTGTTCCTATTATTACTGACATTTATACAGTGCTATCTTATTCTGCAACACTTTAAAGTATAAAGGAGGATATTTTATAATAAATAACAGGAAAGTAGCACAACTAAAGGTGAGAGTGGAGTGTGGCCTTGTGCCCCCTGGCTGTCTCTGTAGCTACCTGTGGATCCTGGCTGTCTCTGTGGATCCTGGCTGTCTCAGTGGCGCCTGGCTGTCTCTCTGACTCTTTGTGCCCCCTGGCTGTCTCTCTGACTCTTTGTGCCCCCTGGCTGTCTCTCTGACTCTTTGTGCCCCCTGGCTGTCTCTCTGACTCTTTGTGCCCCCTGGCAGTCTCAGTGGCGCCTGGCAGTCTCAGTGGCGCCTGGCAGTTTCTCTGACTCTTTGTGCCCCCTGGCTGTCTCTCTGACTCTTTGTGCCCCCTGGCTGTCTCTCTGACTCTTTGTGCCCCCTGGCTGTCTCTCTGACTCTTTGTGCCCCCTGGCTGTCTCGGTGGCCCCTGGCTGTCTCTGTAGCTACCTGTGGATCCTGGCTGTGTCTGTGGCTCTCTGTGGCACCTGGCATTCTCAGTGGCTCCTGGCTGTCTCTGTGGCTCCTGGCTGCCTCTGTGGCTCTCTGTGGCCCCCTGGCGGTCTCAGTGGCCCCTGGCTGATTCTCTGAGCCCCCTGGCTGTCTCTCTGACTCTTTGTGCCCCCTGGCTGTCTCATAAGCTACCTGTGGATCCTGGCTGTGTCTGTGACACCTGGCATTCTCAGTGGCGCCAGGCTGTCTCTGTGGCCCCTGGCTGATTCTCTGACTCTTTGTGCCCCCTGGCTGTCTCTGTGGCTCCTGGCTGTCTCTTTGCCCCCTGGCTGTCTCTGGGGCTTCCTGTGGCCCCTGGCTGTCTCTGTGCCCCCTGGCTGTCTCTGGGGCTTCCTGTGGCCCCTGGCTGTCTCTGTGGCTGCCTGTGGCCCCTGGCTGTCTCTGTGGCTGCCTGTGGCCCCTGGCTGTCTCTGTGGCCCCTGGCTGTCTCTGTGGCTGCCTGTGGCTTCCTGGGGCTCCTGGCTGTCTCTGTGGCTTCCTGGGGCTCCTGGCTGTCTCTGTGGCTGCCTGTGGCCCCTGGCTGTCTCTGTGGCTGCCTGTGGCCCCTGGCTGTCTCTGTGGCTGCCTGTGGCCCCTGGCTGTCTCTGTGGCTGTCTCTGTGGCCCCTGGCTGTCTCTGTGGCCCCTGGCTGTCTCTGTGGCTGCCAGTGGCCCCTGGCTGTCTCTGTGGCTGCCAGTGGCCCCTGGCTGTCTCTGTGGCCCCTGGCTGTCTCTGTGGCTGCCAGTGGCCCCTGGCTGTCTCTGTGGCTGCCAGTGGCCCCTGGCTGTCTCTGTGGCTGCCAGTGGCCCCTGGCTGTCTCTGTGGCTGCCAGTGGCCCCTGGCTGTCTCTGTGGCTGCCAGTGGCCCCTGGCTCTCTCTGTGGCTGCCAGTGGCCCCTGGTTGTCTCTGTGGCTGCCTGTGGCCCCTGGCTGTCTCTGTGGCCCCTGGAGTTCAGTCAGGGCAGACCTTTACCTGAGCCATTGGGGCCGATCACACAGTTAAACCGTTTGAAGGGCCCGATGAGCTGCCGGCCCCGCCATGACTTGAAGTCTTGCAGTTCGAGCTGCCTCAGGAAGCCCATTCCGCCCTCTGACAGGATCCGAACCGCAGCCTTCCCGCCAAAACCCGCGCGCGCACTCACAGGGGGCGGAGACCTCTGCTAACGGCGTCACGTGACCACCCAAGCGAGGGGGCGTAGCAAAGGGGAGTGGGTGGGCACGTACTGGCCTCTTAGCAACCGCATGTGTTACCGTCTCCCAGGGCAACGGAAGGCTCCGGCTCCATCACCAGGAAGGGCAGAGAAGGCTCGCAGGCTGGGGGTGAGGGCACACAGTGCTGGGGGTGAGGGCACACAGTGTTGGGGGTACACAGTGCTGGGGGGGCACACAGTGCTGGGAGTGAGGGCACACAGTGCTGGGGGTGAGGGCACACAGTGCTGGGAGTGAGGGCACACAGTGCTGGGAGTGAGGGCACACAGTGCTGGGAGTGAGGGCACACAGTGCTGGGGGTGGGGGCACACAGTGCTGGGGGGTAAGGGCACACAGTGCTGGGGGGTAAGGGCACACAGTGCTGGGGGTGAGGGCACACAGTGCTGGGGGTGAGGGCACACAGTGCTGGGAGTGAGGGCACAGTGCTGGGAGTGAGGGCACACAGTGCTGGGGGTGGGGGCACACAGTGCTGGGGGGTAAGGGCACACAGTGCTGGGGGGTAAGGGCACACAGTGCTGGGGGGTAAGGGCACACAGTGCTGGGGGGGTAAGGGCACACAGTGCTGGGGGGGTAAGGGCACACAGTGCTGGGGGGGCACACAGTGCTGGGGGTGGGGGCACACAGTGCTGGGGGGGTGAGGGCACACAGTGCTGGGGGGGTGAGGGCACACAGTGCTGGGGGGGTGAGGACACACAGTGCTGGGGGGGCACACAGTGCTGGGGGGGGTGAGGGCACACAGTGCTGGGGGCACACAGTGCTGGGGGGGTGAGGGCACACAGTGCTGGGGGGGTGAGGGCACACAGTGCTGGGGGTGAGGACACACAGTGCTGGGGGGGTGAGGACACACAGTGCTGGGGGGGTGAGGGCACACAGTGCTGGGGGTGAGGGCACACAGTGCTGGGGGCACACAGTGCTGGGGGGTGAGGGCACACAGTGCTGGGGGGGTGAGGGCACACAGTGCTGGGGGTGAGGACACACAGTGCTGGGGGGGTGAGGACACACAGTGCTGAGGGTGGGGGCACACAGTTCTGGGGGTGAGGGCACACAGTGCTGGGGTGGGGCCACACAGTGCTGGGGGTGGGGGCACACAGTGCTGGGGGGCACACAGTGCTGGGGGTGGGGGCACACAGTGCTGGGGGTGGGGGCACACAGTGCTGGGGGTGAGGGCACACAGTGCTGGGGGGCACACAGTGCTGGGGGTGAGGGGACACAGTGCTGGGGGTGGCACACAGTGCTGGAGGGGCACACAGTGCTGGGGGTGAGGAAACACAGTGCTGGGGGGGGTGAGGGCACACAGTGCTGGGGGCACACAGTGCTGGGGGGGTGAGGGCACACAGTGCTGGGGGGGTGAGGGCACACAGTGCTGGGGGTGAGGACACACAGTGCTGGGGGGGTGAGGACACACAGTGCTGGGGGGGTGAGGGCACACAGTGCTGGGGGTGAGGGCACACAGTGCTGGGGGCACACAGTGCTGGGGGGTGAGGGCACACAGTGCTGGGGGGGTGAGGGCACACAGTGCTGGGGGTGAGGACACACAGTGCTGGGGGGGTGAGGACACACAGTGCTGAGGGTGGGGGCACACAGTTCTGGGGGTGAGGGCACACAGTGCTGGGGTGGGGCCACACAGTGCTGGGGGTGGGGGCACACAGTGCTGGGGGGCACACAGTGCTGGGGGTGGGGGCACACAGTGCTGGGGGTGGGGGCACACAGTGCTGGGGGTGAGGGCACACAGTGCTGGGGGGCACACAGTGCTGGGGGTGAGGGGACACAGTGCTGGGGGTGGCACACAGTGCTGGAGGGGCACACAGTGCTGGGGGGGTGAGGGCATACAGTGCTGGGGGGTGAGGGCACACAGTGCTGGGTGGGGCACACAGTGCTGGGGGGGCACACAGTGCTGGGGGGGTGAGGGCAGACAGTGCTGGGTGGGGCACACAGTGCTGGGGGGTGAGGGCACACAGTGCTGGGGGGGTGAGGGCACACAATGCTGGGGGGGCACACAGTGCTGGGGGGGTGAGGGCACACAGTGCTGGGGGGGTGAGGGCACACAGTGCTGGGGGGTGAGGGCACACAGTGCTGGGGGTGGGGCCACACAGTGCTGGCGGTGGGGGCACACAGTGCTGGGGGGGCACACAGTGCTGGGGGTGAGGGCACACAGTGCTGGGGGTGAGGGCACACAGTGCTGGGGGTGGGGCCACACAGTGCTGGGGGTGGGGCCACACAGTGCTGGCGGTGGGGGCACACAGTGCTGGGGGGGCACACAGTGCTGGGGGTGAGGGCACACAGTGCTGGGGGTGAGGGCACACAGTGCTGGGGGGGGTGGGGGCACACAGTGCTGGGGGGGTGGGGGCACACAGTGCTGGCAGCCTGGGGGTGAGGGCACACAGGGCTGGGGGTAAGGGCACACAGTGCTGGGGTTGGGGGCACACAGTTCTGGGGGTGGGGGCACACAGTGCTGGGGGGGTGGGGGCACACAGTGCTGGGGGTGAGGGTACACAGTGCTGGGGGGTGAGGGCACACAGTGCTGGGGGGTGGGGGCACACAGTGCTGGGGGTGGGGGCACACAGTGCTGGGTGGTGAGGGCACACAGTGCTGGGGGGTGAGGGCACACAGTGCTGGGTTGAGGGCACACAGTGCTGGGGGTGGGGGCACACAGTGCTGGGGGTGAGGGCACACAGTGCTGGGGGGCACACAGTGCTGGGGGAGAGGGCACACAGTGCTGGGGGTAAGGGCACACAGTGCTGGCGGTGGGGGCACACAGTGCTGGCGGTGGGGGCACACAGTGCTGGCGGTGGGGGCACACAGTGCTGGGGGGCACACAATGCTGGGGGAGAGGGCACACAGTGCTGGGGGTAAGGGCACACAGTGCTGGCGGTGGGGGCACACAGTGCAGGGGGGCACACAGTGCTGGGGGGGTGAGGGCACACAGTGCTGGGGGGGTGGGGGCACACAGTGCTTGGGGGGGTGAGGGCACACAGTGCTGGGGGTGGTGAGGGCACACAGTGCTGGGGGTGGGGGCACACAGTGCTGGGGGTGAGGGTACACAGTGCTGGGGGGTGAGGGCACACAGTGCTGGGGGTGGGGGCACACAGTGCTGGGGGTGGGGGCACACAGTGCTGGGTGGTGAGGGCACACAGTGCTGGGGGGTGAGGGCACACAGTGCTGGGGGTGAGGGCACACAGTGCTGGGTTGAGGGCACACAGTGCTGGGGGTGGGGGCACACTGCTGGGGGTGAGGGCACACAGTGCTGGCGGTGGGGGCACACAGTGCTGGCGGTGGGGGCACACAGTGCTGGGGGGGTGAGGGCACACAGTGCTGGGGGGGTGAGGGCACACAGTGCTGGGGGGGTTGGGGGCACACAGTGCTTGGGGGGGTGAGGGCACACAGTGCTGGGGGTGGTGAGGGCACACAGTGCTGGGGGTGGGGGCACACAGACTCTCACTGTGGATGGTGGAATGAGTGCAGACTCACACTGTGGATGGTGGAATGAGTGCAGACTCACACTGTGGCTGGTGGAATGAGTGCAGACTCTCACTGTGGCTGGTGGAATGAGTGCAGACTCACACTGTGGATGGTGGAATGAGTGCAGACTCACACTGTGGATGGTGGAATGAGTGCAGACTCACACTGTGGATGATGGAATGAGTGCAGACTCACACTGTGGCTGGTGGAATAAGTGCAGACTCACACTGTGGCTGTTGGAATGAGTGCAGACTCACACTGTGGCTGGTGGAATGAGTGCAGACTCACACTGTGGATGATGGAATGAGTGCAAACTCACACTGTGGATGGTGGAATGAGTGAAGACTCACACTGTGGATGGTGGAATGAGTGCAGACTCACACTGTGGATGGTGGAATGAGTGCAGACTCACACTGTGGATGGTGGATTGAGTGCAGACTCACACTGTGGATGGTGGAATGAGTGCAGACTCACACTGTGGATGGTGGAATGAGTGCAGACTCACACTGTGGATGGTGGAATGAGTGCAGACTCACACTGTGGATGGTGGAATGAGTGCAGACTCACACTGTGGATGGTGGATTGAGTGAAGACTCACACTGTGGATGGTGGAATGAGTGCAGACTCACACTGTGGCTGGTGGAATGACTGCAGACTCTCACTGTGGCTGGTGGAATGAGTGCAGACTCACACTGTGGATGGTGGAATGAGTGCAGACTCACACTGTGAATGGTGGAATGAGTGCAGACTCACACTGTGGATGATGGAATGAGTGCAGACTCACACTGTGGATGATGGAATGAGTGCAGACTCACACTGTGGCTGGTGGAATAAGTGCAGACTCACACTGTGGCTGTTGGAATGAGTGCAGACTCACACTGTGGCTGTTGGAATGAGTGCAGACTCACACTGTGGCTGGTGGAATGAGTGCAGACTCACACTGTGGCTGGTGGAATGAGTGCAGACTCACACTGTGGCTGGTGGAATGAGTGCAGACTCACACTGTGGCTGGTGGAATGAGTGCAGACTCACACTGTGGCTGGTGGAATGAGTGCAGACTCACACTGTGGCTGGTGGAATGAGTGCAGACTCACACTGTGGCTGGTGGAATGAGTGCAGACTCACACTGTGGCTGGTGGAATGAGTGCAGACTCACACTGTGGCTGGTGGAATGAGTGCAGACTCACACTGTGGCTGGTGGAATGAGTGCAGACTCACACTGTGGATGGTGGAATGAGTGCAGACTCACACTGTGGATGGTGGAATGAGTGCAGACTCACACTGTGGATGGTGGAATGAGTGCAGACTCACACTGTGGATGGAGTAGAAAGTCTCTAACTTACCCTTCTCTCTCTTTCAGGTCCATCATGTACAAACTAGATCTACCTGTGGATTTGAAGGAAGCCGCTCTGCTGGAGAGGAGGAGAAACGCAGAGCTGCAAAGACAGGACAGGATCTTTAACAGCAAAGCCAGGACCATAGGGGTGAGACAATCAGGAGTATTATGGGAAGGGGAGGGACTGTCTGGGGTACAATGGGAGAGGGGTGATACTGTCTAGGGTACAATGGGAGAGGGATGATACTGCCTGGGGTATAATGGGAGAGGAGTGATACTGCCTGGGGTATAATGGGAGAGGGATGAAACTGCCTCGGGTACAATGGGAGAGCGGTGCTACTGCCTGGGGTACAAAGGGAGAGCGGTGCTACTGCCTGGGGTACAATGGGAGAGCGGTGCTACTGCCTGGGGTACAATGGAAGAGGGGTGCTACTGCCTGGGGTACAATGGAAGAGGGGTGATACTGCCTGGGGTACAATGGAAGAGGGGTGATACTGCCTGGGGTACAATGGAAGAGGGGTGATACTGCCTGGGGTATAATGGGAGAGGGATGATACTCCCTTTAGGCTTTTTGCAGTAAACACTACCTTTTCAGAGAAAATGCAGTATTTATATTACAGCCTATTAATACCTCCACTAGCCACTCCTCATATGGCTACTAGAGGTGCTTCCTGGGGCAGTGCTGCACACTGTGCAGTACTGCCATTCAGTTATTCCACCCTCTGTTTGGAGACACTGAACTTTCCTCATAAAGAAATTCATCTCTATGAGGAGATGCTGATTGGCCAGGGCTGTGTTTGACTTGTGCTGGCTCTGCCCCTGATCTGCCTCCTTGACAGTTTCAGCCAATCCTTTTGGGGAAGCATTTTGATTGGCGCAGACCATCAGGCCAATCAGGGGCAGAGGCAGCGACTTGAATACAAGTAAGATTTTACTATATCTAGGGGGTGGGGGCGGGGGCCAGGGACATTTTAGCCGCGAGGCAAACAAGGTATTTGCCTTGGGCGGCATAAAAAGCCGCCCCCAAATACCCAATCAAATGTCTAACTGGCGAGGGAGCAGGCGGGCGGTGCTGGCGAGGGAGCACTTCCCCTGAGCTGTCTGTTTAGCTCCCTCGCGCGCCGCAGAGTGAAGCTGGGAGCTGGAATATGACGTCATATTCCGTCCCCCGATCTCACTCTGCGGCGCGCGAGGGAACTGAGCAGACAGCTCAGGGGAAAGTGCTTCCTCGCCAGCGCCGCCCGCCTGAACAGCTGCCCCACTAGACCCCAGGGAGAGGGAGACTCCCGCCCCCGGCATTCCCAAAGGTAAGGTGGCCGGGGGGGTTAAATAGGGAAGCCTAGGGCAGCACAAAACCAGGATACACCACTGGCGGGGGCTAGATGGTGTTTTTAGCACTATAGAGTCAGGAATACATGTTTGTGTTCCTGACCCTGTAGTGTTCTTATAAGCCAACCCTAGTTTTCTCAAACAATAACCAAATATCATGTAGTTTTACAAATATTCTTCCATATCATTATACAAAAATAAAAATTTTAGCCGCTGTCTCTAGGGCACAAGAGTTGAGTATAACCACTAGTTTCTACTATTGGGAGTAAGCCATGGCCTCCCCACCAGCACAGACCACTCTCAGCACTCTGCTGCAGGTCTGTGTGTTTGGCTGAGAGTTTTAACCCACAAACAAAATACTTCACATACACTAACGTGAGAATGCAAATTTGAGAACATTTGTGACCGAGTTACAGAATTTGTTCGGTTTGGCTATTTGGACATAAAAATAAAAATTCACTTTGAATTCTCACTTTAGTGAAAGTCCTTAAAAAATTAATTGTGGGCACCCCGTTTCTCAGACGTAATCCTGCCATAAAGACCCAAATGTATACACTCGGAACTTGTAGTGAATAACCCTGTAAGTGTTTTTCTTGTTAGGTGATAGTTGTGAAACCGTGATCAGCAGCATAGTGAGTTTATAGTGTCACTGTGTGGCGGAACCCGCCTCGCCACTGGGCATTGGAGAGGCCTGGCTCCCCGCCTCCTACCTGCTGACTATGGTCCCTGGTAAATTTGTACCTTTGAATGCAATATTCTGGCATGTGGTATTTTATATTGCTGCTACTGGCCCTTTAAGGGCCATCCGTGGACATATTATGACTTTTAGGAACAATGCCCCTTTAAGACTGTGTAGCAGATTGCATTCAGGCTGTCTTTAATAGTATGTGTTCGGTAAACTGTGTTATGTGAATGCAGCATTCGTCTGATTGTTCGGTAGAATCACTCCATTCATTGTATTGAGTGAAACTACCGAACAACCAGACCACCCAGGATTAAAGTGTGCCTCCAATTACCGTTCGCAACAATGTTGCAGACGGGTAATTGGCAATGTGTGTAATGTGTCGTTTTGTCCTCTGGGTGGCCGCCATTCGGGAAACGAACACGTGGCGGCAGCCATCTTAAACTCCCGAACAGCGGTGTTTAGTTGTCGAGTGTCTGGAACTAAAATCGGACATTCGACTAGGCAAACACCGCTGAGACCTCCAGACTTCCATGAATTTGTGTAGAAACTACCGAATGGCCCGCCGTTCGGTAGAAAGAACCCCACGAACAAGGGAATTCATTCAAACCCTCCCCAGACTCTATAACCCAGGCAATTCGTGTGTTTTCATTCCCTTTTCTGTGACCGACCGCAGGGCCAAAATACATGGAACTATTTTCGGATATTTTTGCCATGCGGTCTGTCAAAACTTTAACCCTCCATAATTCCCGAACCCCTGGTCCGATCTGGGTGATTTTTGGATATGTGTCTCACCCAGATCAGGGCTACCAGGGGATGTAACATTTAAAGGGGTAACCCTATGTTAGGGGTACATCCAGAAACCCAGGGAATTTGTGTCTGGAATAATGGGATTATGTGTCACACTAAGAGGAGGAGATGTGTGGGAGGTAACTGGTACATTATTAGCTGTGGTACTAATTTTTGTGGATCCCTCCCTTGCATGGGAGAATGTCTTAAAAGGAGGTTGTGTGAATAAATCTGCAGTTCCTGCTTAACCCTCAAAGTAAAGTGTCGTCTCATTATTGGGGGAGGATTTATTGTATGCTGTTCCAGTTTGACTGCTAGGAGTGTAAACCTATTCGCATGGTTTGTCCTATTCGGCTGTATACAGCATTCATATGCATGAGAGAATTTATATGTTTCTCCGGTTCGGTGGTTATGGTGTCTGCTGCAGTGCTTGGAGTCCTCAGGAAGGGCTAGGAGCATCCTTCAACGGAGGTACCCAGTCGGGTTGCCAGGCGATCCGTTACACACTGCAACTGGTGTTCATGCAGTGAGTGTGTGATCAGCACTGGCAGTGTGAATGCAATGAGTGTGCAATCAGCACTGGCAGTGTGCATGCAGTGAGTGTGTGATCAGCACTGGCAGTGTGCATGCAGTGAGTGTGCGATTAGCACTGGCAGTGTGAATGCAGTGAGTGTGCGATCAGCACTGGCAGTGTGCATGCAGTGAGTGTGCGATCAGCACTGGCAGTGTGCATGCAGTGAGTGTGCGATCAGCACTGGCAGTGTGCATGCAGTGAGTGTGCGATCGGCACTGGCAGTGTGCATGCAGTGAGTGTGTGATCAGCACTGGCAGTGTGCATGCAGTGAGTGTGCGATCAGCACTGGCAGTGTGCATGCAGTGAGTGTGTGATCAGCACTGGCAGTGTGCATGCAGTGAGTGTGCGATCAGCACTGGCAGTGTGCAAGCAGTGAGTGTGTGATCAGCACTGGCAGCATGCATGCAGTGAGCGTGTGATCAGCACTGGCAGCGTGCATGCAGTGAGCGTGCGATCAGCACTGGCAGCGTGCATGCAGTGAGTGTGCGATCAGCACTGGCAGTGTGCACTGAGTGAGTGTGTGATCAGCACTGGCAGTGTGCATGCAGTGAGTGTGCGATCAGCACTGGCAGCGTGCATGCAGTGAGCGTGTGATCAGCACTGGCAGCGTGCATGCAGTGAGTGTGTGATCAGCACTGGCAGCGTGCACTGAGTGAGTGTGCGATCAGCACTGGCAGTGTGCACTGAGTGAGTGTGCGATCAGCACAGGCAGTGTGCATGCAGTGAGTGTGTGATCAGCACTGGCAGTATGCAGTGAGTGTGTGATCAGCACTGGCAGCGTGCATGCAGTGAGTGTGTGATCAGCACTGGCAGCGTGCATGCAGTGAGCGTGCGATCAGCACTGGCAGCGTGCATGCAGTGAGTGCATGTTTCACGACTAGTGATACTACTTCCCAAGCGCTTCTGTCTGGTTGAGGGTGATGGAAATTGCAGTACAGATCACACCTTGTCCAGTGGCAGAGGTGCAGTCATTATTCTGCCTCTAACACTGTACTTTCTTCTCTCCTCGAAAAAAACTGCAGATTCTTTGTTTGGTCCAAGAATGCTGATTTATTTTCCCCCAGCCATTATTCTGTGGTGCATGCGGTAAGGTAAATCATCATGGGTCCTCTCTTAGTGACTTACAGTTTCCTTTAATTCTTGCAATATTCAGAGTAGTAATAACAGAGAGCAGCAGAGGGCGGCAGAGAACATCCTTTGAATTGCAAATGTTTCCATTCATGCTGATACACTGAGATATTGAGAAAATTACAATTTTCTCTTAAAATCTGCCGTTCACCCTGATACTCTGAGAATCTATGCGTTCTTTCTGAGAATCTGCTGATTCTTCCTGATACTCTGAGAATCTGCCCATTCACCCTGATTCTTTGAGAATCTGCCCATTCAGCCTGATAGCTAACAAGTATATCTCAAACAATATACAAAAAATAAAATAATATAAAAAGCAATAGTACTTAGCTTATAAAGATGTGTAACAGCCTCCCTAGGTCGCTACTCAAACAAGCGACCTATATCATATATAGTGAACCAAGACAAAGAAGATTCGGGATATGGCTGTGTAAATCTACAGAGAAAACATAAAACAAAACATAGTGTGATATTGTTATAAAACTAAATATTCTGTGCGCAGCAATCTTTTGCACTCACAAGATGTAGACGGTATAAGCGCTCTTAGGGTGCCTCCCCCGATGTAATGGGGGGCTAGCTGGTATTTCTTATCACCTCTGGATCCTTGTTCCACCAAAAGACATCCACAGGTCAGGGTTCAGTAATAAAAAAAATATTCAATAAAAGGTGTAGTCACCATTTCAGCATAGGATATAGATAACAGAAAATTGTCCTACGCGTTTCGTTCTGTAAGAACTTCCTCAGGGACCACAATTAAAACAATAACAATGTATCAATATACAATACATGAATAAACATATCCTAAAAATACCCCCTCCCTGTGTCCTTAAATAGGGCTAATCCCTAAAGTCCATTGGTGGATCCAGTGGGTGTGTAAATCCTCCTTGTACTTGATTGGAGGGATGATCTTCCTATAGCAGCTGTTTTTCGTTTTCCAATTTTCTGTAATTTGTAATTCGGGCCCTCTAGGGCAGATACCGGAAGTAATAATTTCTGCCGAAACCGGAAGTGACGTTGCGGAAACGTCCGCGTTCCACATGCGTTCCAGCAATAACATCTCCATAACAACCGGACACGATCAACTTATTCAGAGATCATATGAAAAGAGAACTAATTGAGACCCCCATTCTACTAAAGAAAAGAGTGTTAATCATGTTCATCCATTCTCTACATATATATATAAAATATCGTCCTCATCACTAATCCTATCACATGAATTAGTATTAATCCCCACATTTAACCAAGTGATCATAATGTTTCAATGTATTAACGGCCAAAAGGCTTCACATTAGCCTGATACTCTGAGAATCTGCCCCATTCGCGCTGGGAATCTGAAAATCTGCCTGTTTATCCTGATACTCTGAGAATCTGTCTGTTCACTCTGATACTTTGAGACTCTGCTTGTTTACCCTGATACTCTGAGAATCTGCCCATTCACCTGATACTCTGAGAATCTGCCCATTCATCCCGATACTTTGGGAATATGACCTTTCATCCCGATACTTTTGAAAATCTGCCCATTCTTGATGATACTCTGAGAATCTGCACATTGACTCTAAAACTGAGAATCTGCCCATTCACCTGATACTCTGAGAATCTGTCTATTTACCATGATACTCTGAGAATCTGCCCATTCATCCTAAAACTCTGAGAATCTGCCCATTCAGCCCGATACTTTGAGAATCTGCCCATTCACCTCAATAATCTGAGAATCTACCCATTCACCATGATACTCTGAGAGTCTGCCCATTACTTTCTGATACTCTGAAATTCTGCCATTTATCCCGATACTCTGAGAATCTATCCATTTACTATGATACTCTTGAGAATCTTCCAATTTACTCTGATACAGTCTGCCTATTCAGCCCGATACTGAGAACCTGTCCATTCAGAATCTGCCCTTCACTCTGATATGCTGAGAATCTGCCTGTTCACCATGGGGGTGCGACTGTGTAAAGCTGATTAAGCAATGTGAAGCATGTAAGCTATTTTTCAGGCTTCCTGTCCCTGCCATCATACGATTTAATTTAATAAGTTTTTTATTTATGACTTGAGCTGTCACACTGCCCCAGGTCGAGCCACATTTCACATACTGCTTCCCGTAATCCACATGGAGCGACTTGCTGTGCTGCTAACAGAAAAGGAGGTAACAGTTATAAAATATAAACTCTTGCCTTTGAAATCCGCAGGAACATTACACTGGTTTCCATGGTAACTTCCCTTTTAGAATTTTGCGCCACCTTTCTATTTGCTCTCTTTTATAAAATCGGTTTTGGAATTAATGCATCTTCCAAATTATACTTTGACCTGAGACCAAAATTAAATGCTACATGTACAAATATATATTTCCCAACTCCCCAGGTTGTCCTCTTCCAACTCTCCTCTGCTGTTATACTCCCCGGGATTTTTCTTAATGTCTATTTTTTTTTTCTCTCACTTTTTCTTTTTTAATTCAAATTCTGATGCTCCCTTCAGCTTGCTTATCTTTTCTCTTGTAGCTTCGTTAAGTGCCTAGTGGTCCGACTCTATGATGTTCTCTGGTGATGCTTCACACTGTTTGTTACTTAGAGTTTAAGGGTACTAGCCCCACTAATCTAGAACTTAGTAGAACTCAGGACAGAAAGTTTTCTACAATCATTATCACTGTGTGCCCTGTGATTATAGCATGTTCACATCTATAAATCTTTCTTTCTCTTCCTGATTAGGTTGATAAGCAGGCGCTTGATGTCCAAGTACACAATAAAAATATTCAAAAGGAAATTGAAAACAAAAGAGAGGAAGCCTATGGTATGTTCTGTAAAGTTGTCCTGGTCACATGCTGCATGTTGCATCATATAATGTGTATTTGAGTGACAGGACTGATATTGTAGATGTGAGTTTTAAAGACTCTTCAATGAACTGTGAGTGAATCACAGACAATTAACAAGAGGATGGTAAATTTTAGGTCAAAATAGCCAATACATTCAACTCTTTTCAGACAAATAATGTCCCTGCAAGTAGTATTAGACATATAACCAAAAGCACAATGGGTATCTATCATGTGCACTCTGCATATTCACTGGATTCGGACTTGGGGGCATGTATACAAAGTGAAGAGGTTAATTGCTTTCTGTATTAATAAATGGCTCATTGTGTGAGTTAAGGTTTTAATGACTGTCTGGATGTGTGAATGGGGAGTTACTGTCAAGGTATCCCTAGAACAGTCATGGCCTCGCTGAGATCATCACTTAGCACGTCAACAATCTCTGCTCTCCACCAATCAGATGGTTCTCATAGGGAAGCATTGCCTTCCCTTATAAACAAACAAAGTAAGTGAGGAAGTAAGAGCCTCCTGGCCGTCTGAGTGATAGCCCGGAGGGTGCAACTAGGGACTTTTATAAAAGTTCAGAGAGTCCTATTAATGCTATTTGTATAAAATAAGTCGGAGGGAAACTTCAGTTAACACCTTTGAAGGGTTATTCCAAGCACAATGACCACTTTAGTTTTTTGAAGAGGAGCCTGGATGTGCAGTGTTTCAGTAATACAAACTGCACATACAGAGGTATTTAGGGTTGCTTGCGGAGGTGTAAGACCACAGCAATCAGTAGCATTATCCAGTCCAGAACGAGAGTTTGGGCTGCAAAAGAACTCGGTCTTGGAGTTAGATTCAAGGGTTAGTCTTTTTGGAAGGGAGAGAGGGGTGTTATTAAACACTGTTTTATTGGTTGGATTAAACCTTTACATATTCTTGGTATTCAAGTCCAACTTCAGTTAATACATTGTATCGTGTATGGAAATGTGCATTCCTTGGATAAGTAAAAATCATTAAAACATAAATACAATTTTATAATGTATTGAGATGAATGCAAATACCAGGTGCATCCTTTAGGGTTTGTCTGCTAATTGGAACTGAAATAATCACTGCATTGTCAATCAGTCTAATATTTTTTTAAATTTGTTCACTTAAAGCTTCACAAATGAAACAACATGACAGCATTGTCTGCTTACTGGACAAGAGACAACAAGAAGACATTAAAAACCTGAACAGGGCCATCGATGAGTTCCGGCTGGGCTTGCAGAAGAAAGAGAATCGCAGGGAATTTGATCTGTATGACCCGCAGGCCCTGAAGAAGGACCTCCCTGCCCGCCTGTCTGATGAAGACCCTCGTTGCAGCGTTTCCGGCGTGCAGAAATTGATGGGAGAAGATTTAAATCAGAGGAACCGAAAAAAAGATCAACAGGAGCAGCTAAGAGAATGGTCCCTGCAGCAGCAGCATGAGTGGGCGCATGCATTAGAAGATCAGAAGCTGTCAGGTTAACAAGCCATGTTCTTTCTATTTTAATTCCCAACAATTTCAGTTTTAGTAAATAACCCAAAGGGAATCCACATTGATTTTAACATTTGAATTAATTTCCAGGGTTATTCACTAAAGTGTGAATTGTCGGGAATTGAGAGTCAAATAGTTAAATTCCTGACAATTCGGACGTTGACAGATAACCCTTTGCGCCATAGCTTAAAGTATCCAAATGACCCGTGGGCATAACGAGGTGTTATAACCTCTCAGATGTGCTTTCCTGTATTTTAGTCAAGCCTGCAAACGCTATCGGGCATAAACTGGTGCAAAGTGTGCAGCTGACGTAACACAACAACGTCCAGGCCTTTGCTGTCCCCATGTTTTTACACAATTTGAAGTCATTAATTTATGGGGATCTGGGTCTAAGGACTTTTAATGAACCCTTTCTAGCTTTGTGGGGTTCATTTTATAACCTGGTTAAAAGACTGTCGTGACTGTCATGTCTTTTATATGGGCCGTTCACAGGGAATTATGGTGCGTTTAAAACGTGACAATATGACTCTGTATTTGGTGCAAATTAAAATAAATGTTTTTTTTTTGTTTTTAAATCTATTGATTAATATAAAAGAACATGTAAGAACTGTCTTTTAGACAGCTATTAGAAAGTAATTTTCCCTTTGAAGCCCCATCCATCTTTAAATGGGCACATCTCTTTATCCCACAAATCTTTGTAGCCATTAAGATTTGAATTCTCAGCAGAAACATATCTAGAGACCAGTCACTCCACTTATTCCTCTTAAATCGCTTCTTCAGTAACAAAATGTGTGCTTTATACTGTGATTTCCTGCAGTGAGATGTGGTAGTAGTGGATAGTAGCAATAATGAGCCTGGAACAACAGGTTTATGGAAAGGTTGAGAGTTTATTCCACGTAGTGTGGACTAGCGTTGAGTGTTGCAGGTTTATTATCGCTACTATTTGTATTGGGGTAATAAGGGGACCCTGGACCTAGCACATGCATAACTGAAGTGCTGACGTCTTTTAGTTTGCTATACTAGCAGTGCAGACCTGACTTGCGGAAGGCTGGACCAGGTGTAAAAGATGTCTTAAACTGGGTGTGAAAAGGGCAAAAACAGCATATCTGATGAGAAAAAGAGTCCGAGCTTTGTCTTACAGTGATTGAATTAAGCCATTGAGCTCTCCATAACCTGCTCAGATATTCAGAACTTCATTGTGAAAGTGTTTCCTAGTCTACCAACCGCTGACAAGTTATTTGACTGCTATCATTGCCGCTCAGACCGACCATTGCTATTGTGTGACCTTATCTCGCAGATCACTCTTTCTGCTTTGATGTATTGAACTTTATTTACCCCTTCCACCTGCAATTCATTGCATATTGATCCTATTCACACCAAAGCCATGACACATTGTTCTACATTGATGATACACTTTGTTACTCACTGCAGCTGGTACGTGCCATGCTCCACCTTGCCAAGTCTATGACACTGGTACATAGCTGATAGCTCTATAAGATTTCCAACAGGACTATTCAAGGGAACCCTTTTTTGTAATGGTGAGCTCTGGGTCCTCATGCTTAAGGACAAAAGTCTAGACCCAATCATGGTAGTGAAAAATGATACCTTTTATTTAATCGAAATTGCATAGAAAATACGAACACAGCATACAGAGGGGAACGGGGGCACATCACATCACATCACAACGCGTTTCATGCCTACAGGGTACTTTTTCTGAGGATGTGCTATATAGTCACTAAACGCATGGACGTTTTTCCGGCTGTGCCTCCTCTATGCACTGCTTGTACCCGTATCTTGATGGAGTAAAGGTATGATGTTTTACTACCACTATTTAGTCCAAACATTTGTCCTGAAACACAAGGACCCAGCGCTCACCGTTACATGTGTCTTCTGAGGGAGGAGAATCTACTCATCAGGATTTTACTTGTGATCAATAGTTTCTATGCTTAATACTTCATTCATGCTGTTAGTCTATAAATTGCACTTGTTTTAAATAACTCTTTTAATTTCTGAAAAATGGATATATAAAAGTTAGATATATTTCTGCAATTCATGCATTCAGCACCATTGGAATCAGATGTCCACATTATAATTAATACTGAGTCCCTTGGGATGGCACAAGCTGAACATCTTTTCATAGACCCAGGACCATGGGACAATGCCCACAGCCTAAAGGCACCATAACCACTAGAACGACAAGTCGTTTTTAGGTCGCTCACACTGCTCCTTTAAAGGAGCCAGGAAGTCCCCACCCCCATCCCTACCAGCGGCTGTGCTACTGCTGTTATTGATTCATCTAATTCAAAAGTATCCTCATTTTATGGCATGTAATTCTCCTTTTTGTTTGACCGCTGTGAAAATAAAAACTGTTCTTCTGAATGCAGAAAGTCTCTATGACAAGATGAGAATTGAACTTGACCAGAAGGCAATGGAGTTACAGAAAATGGAGGAGAGCGCGAGGAAAGCTATCTGTATGCACACAAAGAATTTCAACAAAGCGCAGGTAATTGCCCAGAAACCCAGCAGGCATTTAAAGTAATTGTTCATCGCACAGCTCTGTCAGATGACATATAATATTTGCCTTTAATCTCGGAAGGAAGCCCATATTTCGAGAACTGCTCATCATGAGTGATTCTTTTGATCCTTGCATTTCCGTTAACAACGCAGTATGATGGCAGGGATCAAGTAACAAAAACATTGTTAAAGAATTTTATGTCTCTGAAGTTTATTCACTAGAAGCTGAGTTGTAGTGAATTAAAAAAACAAATAACAAAATTTAGCATTAAAAAGCCAAACTGTGACTATAGTTTAGTTGGAGACTTTTTCTTTCCAAATCAGCACTTTTTAATAAAATTTTGTGATTCTTTTTTTCATTTCACTTCAGTCCACTATTTAGTTAATAAACCCCTCCGAATTCAGTATCTACTCTCCCGTGGTGAACCAAGAATCTGAATAATTAACATAATTAATCACACTACCTTCATAATTTCCTCGTTATAATGTCCCCAGCAGAGGAGATGAGTTTAGGGTGCCAGAGAATTCAATTGGTTTTCAAACCAAACATGGATTTTACGAATTGTCACATAAAGACCGCTTTAATAAACAGAATGGAACAATTTGTGCAGAATGTCCCACCTTAACCCTCTCTACGTTACTTTGCTGAGCTGACTTGCATGCTATGTAACCAATTTCCTGTCTTGCACCATCTAAGATGGTTTTTGAAAAAAGCCCAGAGTCAGCAATTAGTGAGTAAGGGGATCAGGAGACTTGCTTACACTGTAAGCTGTGTGGGGATGACACTATTTCTACTGTACCAGCTTTTACAACATACCGTACCTCCCAAGTCTACAGTCCCAATGTGGGATCTGTGGGACTCTTGTACTGGGTCATTTCTCTGGTATTTCAATTTTCCCCGTCAGCCAGATCCCCCCACATGTCCGTGCTGATGCCCACGATATCTGTGCCTACCAGCTTCCCAGAACGCCAGACCTAAATATTGGAAGTTCTGTTCCAATTCACGTTTTAGGGAATAACCCTGTCTTGGTGTTTCATGCAGTGTAACTGGCTTATTTACCAAGCAGACATATAGCAGACTCCATTACCATCTGACACTTTCCATCCACAAATATAGACTTACCTAGAGCTTAGGTCCACAATATAGCACAAACCCCATATCTGTTTGGTATTTATATGGCATTGGATCACTTGATTTGTCAGAAGCCATGATACAATGCCTCCATATCACAGCATTTTCTTTACCTCACCATAAAACCCAGTAACCCAATTGTGCAGCGATACAGAATATGCTGGCACTATATAAATAATAAAATGGTAATAATACATGTATGTATTACAGTATCATGGGGTCACAAGGAACTGAATGCAAATGGCAGGCTTTGTTTATTGTATTTTTTTGTTTATAGCTGTTCTTTGTAAGAGCTTACACAAAAAAAAAACCTGTTTGAAGATAATGTTGTTTGTTGGCATTATGTAGATACATATATACACACATCCTGGCCAATCAGAATCCTTATATATTATATCTAGGCTCTGTGTCACAGTAGGTACTTGGTAGGTGTGTGCACCTGAAAACCTTGAACTCTGTGATACCGTGTTTACTGGCCAATTCTTGTTTTAGATATACAATACTGCAATTATTCCTAATTACCTGGTTAGGTACAATTAAGGATATGCACACACAATCCTGGGTTTTATAACAGCTTCTTTGCTACGATCTGCATATCCCTTGTCACATCTTGGCCACAAAAATAGATACTATTTCCCATAATCAACATCTGAAGCAAGAATTCATTTTAACTACTTGTTATTTTGCAACTTAACTGCATTCCTAGGCCTGGGTTAGTTCCAGGCTAAAACCACTCATAAAAGAGCATTTTTTAGTTTTTTTTACCCCAAATAATTTATTTTGATCTCCGTAAAACTTGCCATTGGAACTCCTGCCGTTCACAAATTGCAAGAGGAGCAAGTCATAATATATGAGGGTTCTGCAGTTTAAACATCTTTTTAGATTTCAACACTACCCTAGAATGGAAGAATGAAAAAATAGTAATAATAAACATTGTTTTGTTAAGAAAGTTGCGCAATCTCATGAGCTCTGTTAGACGTCTCGCTGGCTCTTATTTCCAGTTAGCTATCCTGACTGCTCTGGAATGTTTTTGTGGGAACGATTGACTGTTATGTAAGAGTTATATAATTATTTAAGAATTGTGTAATTACGGCTGATGTCTGTGTTCTTCAAATAAGAGATTGAAGCTCTTGAAACGTACACGTTAAGTTCTCCAATGTGCCCTTTTCAGGCTTTGAAGCAACCCTTGAAGACGTAGCTCACTTGTTTTAAGTTGAAGAACGTTTCCAGTTAATTGCAGGTTTTAATCATTGCCGTTGATGACCCATTACCCACTTCTTGATCTTGCCGTAACTGTAGCAATGAGTAGTTTCAGTGACACACCAAGTTCATGGCCCCAGGTGTCTGTATTGAAATTGATCTTGAATTTTTACATTAATTTTATGTAAACTGGTGTTTAAAGCCTCATAGAAATAATAGGGATTTCTGACACTTTACAGGGAAGAAACATCAATTTTTTTTTTATAAGGCCACTAAACTTTAAATGGGCATACACTGCGCTAATTAAGTTTACCTTCCTCCTACAAAGCGCAGTTATTACAATATATGTGGTCAAACTTGTATAAGGCGCACATTTCTCACCCTCTCCTTGACCTTCTCCACAGTTTGTAGTGCTACAACATGGAATGTGACATTATTTATATGTTTTATTAGGACACACATTTCACTAAAGATAAAAAAGTGCTGTCTGCAGTCTGTGCGTGATATTTACAGTCTGTGCGTGATATTTACAGTCTGAGCGTGATGTCAGCAGTCTATGCGTGATGTCAGCAGTCTATGCGTGATGTCAGCAGTCTGTGCGTGCTGTCTGCAGTCTGTGCGGGATATTTGCAGTCTGTGCATGCTGTCTGCAGTCTGTGCGTGCTGTCAGCAGTCTGTGCGTGCTGTCAGCAGTCTGTGCGTGCTGTCAGCAGTCTGTGCGTGCTGTCAGCAGTCTGTGCGTGCTGTCAGCAGTCTGTGCGTGATATTTGCAGTCTGAGCGTGCTGTCTGCAGTCTGTGCGTGCTGTCTGCAGTCTGTGCGTGCTGTCTGCAGTCTGTGCGTGATATTTGCAGTCTGCGCGTGCTGTCTGCAGTCTGCGCGTGCTGTCTGCAGTTGTGCGTGCTGTCTGCAGTCTGTGCGTGCTGTCTGCAGTCTGTGCGTGCTGTCTGCAGTCTGTGCGTGGTATCTGCAGTCTGTGTGTGATATCTGCAGTCTGGGATCTGTATGTGCTTGGTTACTTGGGATTCTTTGATTTTCTTTAACAGGCTGCAGAAAATTCCAAAAGAAAAGAGTTGGAGAAGAATCTGGAAATAGAAGACAATTTGGCGGAAATCAATAACCTCGTAGAAGGGGATCTTCTTTCCGAAAATCCTGATCAGGCATCAAGTGTGTTTGGTCCTCATCGTGTGGTCCCAGATCGCTGGAAAGGAATGACCCCCCAGCAGGTGCAGGAAATACAAAATATACAACAGCAGCAGATACAAGAGCACCTGGTAATGTATCCATTCCATAACCCAAAATACTATGTAGGAGAGATACTAGTACAAGAACTGTGTTTATTATTGTATTGGGCAGTTAAAGGACGACTGTCACATTGTATGTCTGTTAATGTGTGTTAATTTCAATAAACAGTATTGATGTGTAGGCATTAGACGATCACGAAGCAGAAGTCAATGTAAATCTCCTACCTGAACCAGGTAATAGGTGCAGCTATTTTAAATAAATATTTTTGAGGCCCATAAAATGCATTAAAGTCATACTGATGACCAGAGCGTCCCTTTAAGATTTGATGCCCTTTGTCTGTCTTTTATATATTATTGTATATTTGTTAAAAATTGTAGTTCTGTTTTCTGCTTATTTGCACGTCAGCATGGATGTGAAAAGACACTCGCATATGAAATTCCAAAATTTACTACAAATCCCCACATTGTCCAGCAGCTGAAGAGTTCACACCAAACCTGGATGTAACAGCTACTCCCTTAACTTTCCTAAGATACTAAAATATATTTTCTAAAAGTTCTACTCTGATTCAGAATTTTCCTGCGGAAACGCTCAATAAATTGCTTTTTACTTTCTAACATATGAAATGGTTCCTGCTCAAACTCCTGAGCGGCAATAAATCTATCCCAGAAGGCACTTCCGGTTCCGATCCTTTACTCCCACTCCCACCATGTCTTACGGACCTTTTTTTGGACCTTAAAGGGTTGCTATAACTCTTTTTCACATAATAATCTTTATACTTTATAATGCAATGGTGGGCACCAATAACTATGTCCACTCCTCTTTTTATGCTAAAACATTTTAAATAAGTTAAAACTTACCTTGAATCCTGTGCCGGGCAAAGTTTGGTTTGCTTGTTTTAACACACCATTTGTTGTCACGCAAAATCACTCCGAGGTTATTTGATTAGATTGTTCTGCCAGGCTCAGAACACAAGGGGTAGAAATAAGTAGTGGATGTGTGGCAGGATTTAAATGTGTATATAGAAAGGATGATTGTAGAAAATGCAGGGGGGTGGAGACCAGGAGGAAGCGCACCAAGGGAATAAGGACACATTGAAGCTTTCCCTTGCAAGCATGCTGCCAGTAAGGGTAAAAGCCAATAGCACATAATGTTTGTACACAATTGACATTGGGCAGCCCGGAGCTCTGTTGTGACAGAGCTCCTGTACGCCTACCGAGTACCTCTGCCAAGTCTGATTCCTCACTGCCACAAGGGACTCTGGAACACAGCAGAACCAGTT
The DNA here is from genome assembly GCF_036172605.1 of Pelobates fuscus. Taxonomy (NCBI): domain Eukaryota; kingdom Metazoa; phylum Chordata; class Amphibia; order Anura; family Pelobatidae; genus Pelobates; species Pelobates fuscus. Next base: position 15,144,010 of record NC_086319.1, read on the forward strand.
GTCGAAGCTTGACTGGGATTTCTTTAGAGCTTTCCACCCAACCAGGCTGCAGCTCTCTTCTTCAGGGTAGCTAGCTTCCTGTCTGCCTACTCTTCTGCAGCTCTCCTTCCAGGCAGGTATCCACCTCTGCCTGCACTGTGATAGCTTTTGCCTTTAGAAATGCACTTGCGGGTCTTAAGCCTATCTCTTTTTTTGACTTGTCCCTGGCTACAGGGATCAAGAAGCCAGTCAACAGGTCTAATGACTCTGCTCCTGGATTCCTGAAAAAAATCCACACAGGACACACAGTTCCAGAAACTAACATACCATTCTTTATATTTGAACCAGGACTTGCCTTTAGGGACTAATCATTAAACATGTGGTGGTGACCATAAGAATATAAACAGAAAACATAAGGTGAAGAACAAGCAACATAACGATGTCTCAAATATATAACATAATTACAACTTTTCAAACTATGGGAAAACACTGATCTATAGATGCAACTTGTCATTTTTTGTTGTTGCTATTTTCTTAATTTGCATATTGTAATTATGCAAATTAATGCATGTTTCAGTTTCCATCAACAGGGGGCAATGGAGAGCCTGAAAGATTCCTCTTTTAAAACAAGGATATCCCAGCCTCACAAACCCAAACCGTGGGGGGGAAGGGGAGGAAGCAGTCTGAATGATCCCCTTCTATCTGCCTCAACAAAACAGAACCCCATCAGGGCCCTTAGTCAATGGGAAGGAGACGGACCTGCAGTCCTCTTCAAGTATGGTAACGAAAGATTCCATTACATCGGTCATGCGTGCCGTGGATGCAACTAGTCCCGGCTCAAAAATCATGCAGAAAAAATATTTTTTGAGATCTGTACAATGGTGAAACATTTTCTATATAATTCACTCACACCCAAAACACAAATCCTTCCCTGTGCAGCCACGGATGGAAATGTGAGTGGTAAACTTTTACAGCCAGTACATTTCTAAATAGACATTAGATAGCTCAAATTCCCCAGTACTATGCTAAGTCACTTTGTCAAACATCTCGATTGAAAGTGTTTTAGTTTGAGTTATGAAACCAGAAGGCAGAATCAAATAGTATAAGCATGGATGTGATACCTTAGCAGCTCCACTGTTCATAGTTACATAGTTACATAGCTGAAAAGAGACTTGCGTCCATCAAGTTCAGCCTTCCTCACATATGTTTTTTGCTGTTGATCCAAAAGAAGGCAAAAAAACCCAGTTTGAAGCACTTCCAATTTTGCAACAAGCTAGGAAAAAAATTCCTTCTTGACCCCAGAATGGCAGTCAGATTTATCCTTGGATCAAGCAGTTATTACCCTATATTGAAAGATTATATCCTTGAATATTCTGTTTTTGCAAGTATGCATTTAGTAGCTGTTTGAACATCTGTATGGACTCTTCATGGGTTTATGATCTTCTCTTTCCACACTGTTAAACTAATGCCTCCTTAATCCTCTGTACTCCGGGCCATGCACGAGAAGGACATCTTGTTTTTCAGGAGGCTTATTGCATTGCAGATTGTATCTGTTTGTGAATATCTTGGATGCTTCTATCTCCAGCCTATGATCACCCACCCTATCACTAGTCTGTGTCAGGCGTTTCTATCCCCAGCCTAAATACTAGCCAAGGTCAGGAACACACAACGAAACACAGTTGCAAGGAATAGCCAAAAGTCAGGGATACCAGAATACAGGGAAGTCAGAACGAAGCAAAAGTCAATAACCAAAGAAACACGATCAGGAGCACACTCTCGGATAACCAACAAAGGGAAATCACGACAGGGCAATGATTAGAAGAAATGAGTGAGTTAAAAATCCCTCTTGTGAATATGACCCCAGAACGTGTGCGCGCGTCCTCTGCGTGACATCATCCGTACATTGACATCGCTACTATCGTGAACAGTCGTGGGGCTACATAACAGTGTGGATCCGCAGCGGCCGGCGTCCACTGGCATGTTGCAAAAACCCGGTCTTATGGCATAGGACCGCCAAGCAGCACTTCTCCTATACTTGGAAGGGTGATTTTTGTTGTGCATAGCATATGGAGAGGATGTAAACATGACAGTGTCAGGCGTTTCTATCCCCATCTCTGTGCTCATTTTGCCTGTCTATCTCCAGTCTGTGCTCATTTTGCCTGTCTATCTCCAGTCTGTGCTCATTTCGCCTGTCTATCTCCAGTCTATGTAGTTCATTTTGCCTGTCTATCTCCAGTCTATGTAGCTCATTTCGCCTGTCTATCTCCAGTCTGTGCTCATTTCGCCTGTCTATCTCCAGTCTGTGCTCATTTTGCCTGTCTATCTCCAGTCTGTGCTCATTTCGCCTGTCTATCTCCAGTCTGTGCTCATTTTGCCTGTTTATCTCCAGTCTGTGCTCATATTTGCCTGTTTATCTCCAGTCTGTGCTCATTTCGCCTGTCTATCTCCAGTCTATGTAGCTCATTTTGCCTGTCTATCTCCAGTCTGTGCTCATTTCGCCTGTCTATCTCCAGTCTGTGCTAATTTTGCCTGTTTATCTCCAGTCTGTGCTCATTTCGCCTGTCTATCTCCAGTCTATGTAGCTCATTTCGCCTGTCTATCTCCAGTCTGTGCTCATTTCGCCTGTCTATCTCCAGTCTGTGCTCATTTCGCCTGTCTATCTCCAGTCTATGTAGCTCATTTCGCCTGTCTATCTCCAGTCTATGTAGCTCATTTCGCCTGTCTATCTCCAGTCTGTGCTCATTTCGCCTGTCTATCTCCAGTCTGTGCTCATTTCGCCTGTCTATCTCCAGTCTGTGCTCATTTCGCCTGTCTATCTCCAGTCTATGTAGTTAATTTTAATAGTGAAAAAAGGCAGGTGAATGGTAGTGAGACCCAAGTGCAGGCAAGCCTCTGTATACAGGTCACTCCAACCTTAAACAAAACATGCAAACAAAAAGTAGAAAGTACAGGGCGCCACAGTCACTATAAAGGTAATCTGATGAATGGGGTTAAGAAAGAGTAAAAAAGTAGGGTAGATAAAATGAAAATTTATTGAAAATTTGAACAATACCAGCACATAATATGTGCAATAGATAAAAGATAAAAAAGAGCCACAATGGGCTACAGGTCCCTTAAGTATAGCAGCTCAATACAATAAAGTACAATGGTGCATACAAATTATGAGAAGTGCAAATGCTAAAGTGCAGAATCAACAAAGTGAAGAGGCAAAAAACCAAATCACTAATAAAAATTAAAAACAGCACTTAATCAAATACAAATGCAGCACAACAAGTGATAACCAAAGTACATAAAAAAGAGACTGCTAATACCAAAATACAGGGTCCCAGCTGTTGCTCAACGCGTTTCGTCCGTGTGACTTCCTCAGGAGATTTTTTACTCTTTCTTAACCCCATTCATCAGATTACCCTTATAGTGACTGTGGCGCCCTGTACTTTCTACTTTTTGTTTGCATATGTAGTTCATTTCGCCTGTCTATCTCCAGTCTATGTAGCTCATTTCGCCTGTCTATCTCCAGTCTATGTAGCTCATTTTGCCTGTCTATCTCCAGTCTGTGCTCATTTTGCCTGTCTATCTCCAGTCTGTGCTCATTTTGCCTGTTTATCTCCAGTCTGTGCTCATTTCGCCTGTCTATCTCCAGTCTATGTAGCTCATTTCGCCTGTCTATCTCCAGTCTGTGCTCATTTCGCCTGTCTATCTCCAGTCTGTGCTCATTTCGCCTGTCTATCTCCAGTCTATGTAGCTCATTTCGCCTGTCTATCTCCAGTCTATGTAGCTCATTTCGCCTGTCTATCTCCAGTCTGTGCTCATTTCGCCTGTCTATCTCCAGTCTGTGCTCATTTCGCCTGTCTATCTCCAGTCTGTGCTCATTTCGCCTGTCTATCTCCAGTCTGTGCTCATTTCGCCTGTCTATCTCCAGTCTGTGCTCATTTCGCCTGTCTATCTCCAGTCTATGTAGCTCATTTCGCCTGTATATCTCCAGTCTGTGCTCATTTCGCCTGTCTATCTCCAGTCTATGTAGCTCATTTCGCCTGTCTATCTCCAGTCTATGTAGCTCATTTTGCCTGTCTATCTCCAGTCTGTGCTCATTTCGCCTGTCTATCTCCAGTCTGTGCTCATTTTGCCTGTTTATCTCCAGTCTGTGCTCATTTCGCCTGTCTATCTCCAGTCTATGTAGCTCATTTCGCCTGTCTATCTCCAGTCTATGTAGCTCATTTCGCCTGTCTATCTCCAGTCTATGTAGCTCATTTCGCCTGTCTATCTCCAGTCTGTGCTCATTTCGCCTGTCTATCTCCAGTCTATGTAGCTCATTTCGCCTGTCTATCTCCAGTCTGTGCTCATTTCGCCTGTCTATCTCCAGTCTGTGCTCATTTCGCCTGTCTATCTCCAGTCTGTGCTCATTTCGCCTGTCTATCTCCAGTCTATGTAGCTCATTTCGCCTGTATATCTCCAGTCTATGTAGCTCATTTCGCCTGTATATCTCCAGTCTGTGCTCATTTCGCCTGTCTATCTCCAGTCTATGTAGCTCATTTCGCCTGTCTATCTCCAGTCTATGTAGCTCATTTCGCCTGTCTATCTCCAGTCTGTGCTCATTTCACCTGTCTATCTCCAGTCTGTGCTCATTTCGCCTGTCTATCTCCAGTCTGTGCTCATTTCGCCTGTCTATCTCCAGTCTGTGCTCATTTCGCCTGTCTATCTCCAGTCTATGTAGTTAATTTTAATAGTGAAAAAAGGCAGGTGAATGGTAGTGAGACCCAAGTGCAGGCAAGCCTCTGTATACAGGTCACTCCAACCTTAAACAAAACATGCAAACAAAAAGTAGAAAGTACAGGGCGCCACAGTCACTATAAAGGTAATCTGATGAATGGGGTTAAGAAAGAGTAAAAAAGTAGGGTAGATAAAATGAAAATTTATTGAAAATTTGAACAATACCAGCACATAATATGTGCAATAGATAAAAGATAAAAAAAGAGCCACAATGGGCTACAGGTCCCTTAAGTATAGCAGCTCAATACAATAAAGTACAATGGTGCATACAAATTATGAGAAGTGCAAATGCTAAAGTGCAGAATCAACAAAGTGAAGAGGCAAAAAACCAAATCACTAATAAAAATTAAAAACAGCACTTAATCAAATACAAATGCAGCACAACAAGTGATAACCAAAGTACATAAAAAAGAGACTGCTAATACCAAAATACAGGGTCCCAGCTGTTGCTCAACGCGTTTCGTCCGTGTGACTTCCTCAGGAGATTTTTTACTCTTTCTTAACCCCATTCATCAGATTACCCTTATAGTGACTGTGGCGCCCTGTACTTTCTACTTTTTGTTTGCATATGTAGTTCATTTCGCCTGTCTATCTCCAGTCTATGTAGCTCATTTCGCCTGTCTATCTCCAGTCTATGTAGCTCATTTCGCCTGTCTATCTCCAGTCTATGTAGCTAATTTCGCCTGTCTATCTCCAGTCTATGTAGCTCATTTCGCCTGTCTATCTCCAGTCTATGTAGCTCATTTTGCCTGTCTATCTCCAGTCTATGTAGCTCATTTTGCCTGTCTATCTCCAGTCTGTGCTCATTTCGCCTGTCTATCTCCAGTCTGTGCTCATTTTGCCTGTCTATCTCCAGTCTGTGCTCATTTTGCCTGTCTATCTCCAGTCTGTGCTCATTTTGCCTGTCTATCTCCAGTCTGTGCTCATTTTGCCTGTCTATCTCCAGTCTGTGCTCATTTTGCCTGTCTATCTCCAGTCTGTGCTCATTTTGCCTGTCTATCTCCAGTCTGTGCTCATTTCGCCTGTCTATCTCCAGTCTATGTAGTTCATTTCGCCTGTCTATCTCCAGTCTATGTAGCTCATTTCGCCTGTCTATCTCCAGTCTATGTAGCTAATTTCGCCTGTCTATCTCCAGTCTGTGTAGCTCATTTCGCCTGTCTATCTCCAGTCTATGTAGTTCATTTCGCGTGTCTATCTCCAGTCTGTGTAGCTTATTTTTATCTCTGGCGTTTTAACACACCCTGCATTTAGTCATTATTTCTCTTTGTTTTGGGGAGTAATTTCATAGTAATTAGTTATTTATAAGCAGGATATCTACATGTTTATTAGTTTATGTTCTGGCCACTGTATCCCGTGCTTACAGTATTAAAGGGATCCTATAGTGCCAGGAAAACAAACCCGTTTTCCCGGCACTATAGGTCTCTACAGTGCCCACCTCCCTCGCGACTCCCCTCCCTCGGGGCTGAAGGGGTTCAAACCCCTTCAGCCACTTTCCTGAATCCAGCGCCGATGTCCCTCGGCGCTGGGTCAGGCTCCGCCCACGCTCCTCCTCCGCCAACGTCAGCCGGCGTGGATGACCTAATGCGCATGGGCTGCAATGGCCGTGCGCGCATTAGACCTCCCCATAGAAAAGCATTATTCAATGTTTTTCTATGGGGAAAATCTGACGCTGGAGGTCTTTGAGGACGCCCAGCGTCAGATAACGGACCAAAAGTCAGTTTGGATTCCGGAAGCGCCTGTTAGACAACCACAGAGGTAAGACTTAGAGCTGCAATGTAAACATGGTAGTGTCTCTGGAACTGCACTGTTTTACATTGCAGCACTAAGTGCACAAATGTCACAGCACCCAGACTACAATGAACTGAAGTGGTCTGGGTGCCTACAGTGTCTCTTTAATTGAAGAACTAAACTGATGTAATATTTATTTTCATTGCAGAGAATTAAGGAGGAAGAGAGACAAAAAGCAGCAGAGTGGGATAGGCAGAGAGTGCATGCCGCCCGGGAAATGACACTCCTAGAACGGCAGCAGAAAAGGCAAGAACGAGAGCTGCGCAAAGCGCAAGATCACATCAATCAGCAGCTTGCACAGGCAAACAAAGCTCAGTAAGTATCTGTGTAACTCGTAACACATACTAATACACAACACAATATACAAGGTCACTCTCCATAACACAATAACACAATATTAACTCAGAATGCAAGGACATTCTCCATAACACAATAGCAAAGAATCACTATAGGGTCAGGAACACTAACATGTATTCCTGACCCTATAGTGTTAAAACAACCATCTAGCCCCACTGGACTCCTCATGCCTCCAAAAATATAGCAAAATCTTACTGTATTCAAGCCTAAAGCTGTAACTCTGCATGCTATTTGCCTCAGAAAAACAAGCAGTCTGCTGACATCATTAGAAGTGGTGGCCTGTTCCAATCACAATGCTTCCCCATAGGATTGGCTGAGACTGACAAAGAGGCAGATCAGGGGCAGAGCCAGCATGATTCAAACACAGCCCTGGCCAATCAGCATTTACTCATAGAGAGGAATTGAATCAATGAATCTCTATGAGGACAGTTTAGTGTCTGCCTGCAGAGTGAGGAGATACTGAATGTTTGGATGCATTTTAGGCAGCCATGACCCAGGAAGGATCTCTAACAGCTATCCGAGGAGTGGCCAGTGAAGTTATCACTAGGATGTAATGTAAACACTACATTTTCTCTAAAAAAAAACTGTGTTTACAGCAAAAAGCCTGAAGGTAATGATTCAACTCACCAGAACAAATTCAATACGCTGTAGTTGTTCTGGTGACTATAGTGCCCCTTTAACTCAGAATAGAAGGAAATTCTCCATAACACAATATTAATTCAGAATACAAGACATTCTCCATAACACAATATTAACTCAGAATACACGGCCCTTCTCCATAACACAACAACACAATATCAACTCAGAATACAAGGATCTCCATAACACAACAACACAATATTAACTCAGAATACAAGGTCCTTCTCCATAACACAACAACACAATATTAACTCAGAATACAAGGTAATTCTCCATAACACAATAACACAATATTAGCTCAGAATACAAGGACATTCTTCATAACACAATATTAACTCAGGATACAAGGTCCTTCTCCATAACACAACAACACAATATTAACTCAGAATACAAGGATCTCCATAACACAACAACACAATATTAACTCCGAATACAAGGATCTCCATAACACAACAACACAATATTAACTCTGAATACAAAGTCCTTCTCCATAACACAACAACACAATATTAACTCAGAATACAAGGTCCTTCTCCATAACACAACAACACAATATTAACTCAGAATACAAGGTCCTTCTCCATAACACAACAACACAATATTAACTCAGAATACAAGGTCCTTCTCCATAACACAACAACACAATATTAACTCAGAATACAAGGTCATTCTCCATAACACAACAACACAATAGTAACTCAGAATACAAGGTCATTCTCCATCACACAATAGTAACTCAGAATACAAGGTCCTTCTCCATAACACAATAACACATTAACTCAGAATACAAGGTCCTTCTCCATAACACAACAACACAATATTAACTCAGAATACAAGGTCATTCTCCATCACACAATAGTAACTCAGAATACACGGTCATTCTCCAGAAAGGATGTAAAATAGACACATGAAACAACGATAACTATGATAAAAGTATGACATAGAAGGTGCCATCAGCTGTGGGAGTTTTGATGCCAGTTCTGTTAGTTGGAGCACAAGACAAAGAGGTTTAGTATCACTAAGTGAGTGTTGATGACCAATAAATAAACCGTACCGTGAATTAATGTAGACGTGATGAGAAGTGCTAAACAGAACGACTTGGAAAGCACAACAACAAGAACAGCAATCACAAGCTTTGAGTTTCTACCAATTAATATTGGCATGAAAGTCTATTATACTACTAAATGTGAATTTTCAAAATGCCAGACATCAAAAATATCTTCTCTCAAAATACTTTTGTAATAAGTTTTCTTTTTTTCTAAAATAGCGATTATCGTAATTAGATTTTGTTAAATATTTCCATTTGCCCCATAATATATAAAACCCAGCTATTCCTCTTACTATGCCATCAGTTTCCAGGCTTGGTAGATGGCCTATGGGTGCAGAACCCAGCCTTTATAGGGAATGTACTGGAGAAGAATTCATTCTGGCCATGTGGCCACTCAGGAAGAGTTCTTTTTGAAGATATTGTTTATTGATTCCTTGAAAAATGAAGGGGCTAATACCTCTGCATATTAGTGCTGGGTTTCTTTTGACAACACGATGTCATCACAACAAAATCATAAATGTCATTAAAATTCCACAGATTTCATTGCAATCATTCATTATATTTGACAATTAACTACCTCAAAAAGTTTCCTACCTTTCAGCCAAGCTTGAAATCGCTCTAATAGTTCGATACAAAACAGCTGTGAGTGTGACTTGCCAGACACACACTCTCTGGCCCATTTCTCTTGTTCTACATCCTTTTCTGTATTACTGTCAGGGCAGGTTAAAAGCACAGAGATAATGCCTCAGGTGAATTATCGGATGAGTTTTCATGCTATTGGCATTTTGGAATGAGATTAAAGTGCCACAACATCTGCTCTTTTTAATAACTCGTTATAAAACTGATCGTGTTTTTATTAACTAATAAGTAAAACTATTTTACAGCCACGTTGATGCTTCAGTCCTTTGACGGAGTCTCTAAGGGCTGGTCCATTAAACTATGGCATCCTGACACTAACTCCCATCTTTCTTATTTATCCTTTTGGACCCAGATTCCCTCCCTGTTTTCTACCCTCTTTTCTAGGAGATCCATATTTGAGTGTAAAACAGAGCGCCACAACAATAATACTCACAGTAATGTGTCTTTAAACTATTATCATTACTGGTATTTATAAAACATTTACAGCTTTTTTTATACAAAGTAGATGACTCAAGAGCTTACAATCTAAAGGTTATGATCGGGACTTGAGACAAGAGGGAGCAGGGGGAAATTTGAGAGCAAGTGCACAGACAGCTAAGATGTGATTAAAAAGTCTCTGTCACGCCTATATCAGAAATGAATATTTCATAAAGATAGAATGAAATACGCAGATTGACTGTGTTGGGTTCTCACTGAAATTCTAACACAGTGAAAAGATAGGGACTACTTTATCTCAGTATTTTTCCTCTTGACAAGGACAGTTCAGGTAAGTAAATCTCACCTTTCCATGCCTCAATTGCCAGCGCACCCCCAGCGGCGATGTCACTCTTGTGCATCTTTGCAAAATGGATATGATCTAGATCTCCTAAAATGAATGTGATGAGATAACTAGTGAACGTATGTACTGCAGGGGGTGAGGTTTGGGGCGGAGGGCATGGTTCAAACAAAGCAACAGGAAAACAAATATGTTGTTTAAATTGTAAAAGTGTGATTTTTTTCAATTGATCAAGACTTGGTTTTAAGTTCATTTAAGTATTAAATCGGCACTGTCACCCCAACCCTCCTAAAAAATGAGTATTTCACGAAGATAGAATCTTTATAAAATACTCATTTTGACTGTGTTGGAATGTCACTGGAGTAGGGACTACTTTGTTTCTGTATGTTTCCTCCACCTGTCACTTCTAGACAGTGGGTGGAGTTATTGCCATTTACTGCCCTGTTAATCCCCCCCCCCCCCCCCCAGCCGTCACCAGTGACAGTTGTATGGAATTGGCTCAGTCTATAGGGGATCCCTCAGTCTTAAGGGATCCTTCATAGATCTCAATACTGAACTCTTGCACATGCAAGCAGTGATCGGAGCTGAAGAAGACCCCCCGAAAGAAGATGGCCGCTCCCACGTGGCACAGGTTCAGGTAAGTAGAACTCACCTTTATTTACCCACAACGGCAAAAGTCAATGTCTGGTGTCTTTGCAAATTCTGCAAAGTCCCCAGACGGTGACAGTGACGCTTTCAGACCGAATACAGAATTTACAATCTATTTTACATCCTAGGCCGAACAACTTGCAACAGTTTACATCTTACATGAAAGAAAATCTCTCTGTGGGATTACTGGTTTGCACTGAATATCACTATATTTTGCAATGAACAATTAAATTTATCCCAAAAAATATTATTTCTTTTTTTTTTTTTAACCACTGTCATTTTCCTTTTGCAGGAAGATCTACTTGGACAAAGAAGTGTTTGTGAACAACCCAACAGTTCAGTATTTCGAGCAGTTCAACACAAGCAGCCGGTGAAAGTACAGAGATTGTTTTTGTATTAATAAAACCACTAAATTAGATCTACCATATCTGATGGCTTATCTCATTAAATTAACCTTTTAGAAAAGCACATACTTTGGGTCTGTGTTTATGTAACAATAAAATATTTTCACATTATTGTGCCTTGTATCTCCTGCCCTGGGCTCATCATCTGGTTTCTCTACTCCTTCTGAAATGGAACATTCCACTTCCACTGAAAGGGTTGAATAAATTAGTGGGAAAGAACTATCATGCAATTAAAACGGGCTGGAATTGTTGCCCCTCCCCCCTGTAAGGGGAGGATATGGTGTGTGACATGTTCATATTTACATTATATTAAAGCAGCCTTATGTATAACAGTCAAGTTGACAAAACGTGACAATGGCTGGAGCTTAAAGCAAGGATCTGTTTCAGTTGCCAATCAGATTTACCCACAATCCATCAGTAAAATCAATCCCCCAGAAGGGTAAACAGCAGACATAACGGGCAGAGGAGAATAAAACAGCAATGCCCAGATATTGAGATCCGGCACAAGGAAATAAAGATAATAAGTGGGGGCGGGGCCTGGGCAACATTGCGACTGGCACTGTCCGGCAACCAACCTCGTTGTGAACGCCCTACACGAGCTCCGGAGTGTCCTGTGGCCCTTAATGTAAGACTCACCTGCGACTTACTGGAGCAAACGGAACACCTCTGGAAGCAGCTCCCTCTGCAAACGATGGAGAGGAGAGGGAGGCCTCGTGAGCCCATCGGACAGGCGAGACGGCCGCTCGCCTGTACTGTGCGGCACTGGGCGTCCGCAGGACAAGACACAGCTCCGTTTCCCCCCCCCCCTCCTCTGGACCGGTGGGGGTTATCCCGGTCCACACTGGCTGGCCTGCAACAACAAGCCCCAGACCCTGAGACAGCAAATCCCGCGACCTACTTAACAAAGATGGCGGCGGCCTCAGGAGCTGGTGAAGCACAGACCAGGAAGCTGCAACAAGACCACACTGACAGATACCTACAGCACCTGGACGAAATCTGTCAGCGACTCTGCGCTACCCTAAAGGCAAGACAGGGGCATGCTATACCCGTTCAACACACACGGGATCCCCGGAGCAGAGTGGGAAGTGGAAGTGGCGGGAAGCCTCTGGGCATCCCATCGGAACGCGCACGCAGACACCCACATTCTGGCCCACCTAGGCCGCAGGCTACGGAGGGCAAGACCCCGGTGCATCGTCCACACGGGCAGGGGACCACTCGCAGCCAGCGGAGGCACAACATCCGGTCCACCTGTCTACCCAAGGAAGGGCAGGATTTGGACCCTTTGAGGCCCCAAGACCGTGGATCCAAGATGCTGGCCTGCAAGTCGGCCTGGGGCGGGAGGCATATCCCCCACACCGCACCAACTGCAGAAACCTGGGACCCCCTTAGGATCCACACTCAGAGCAACCTGCCGACCGGAATAGGCTGAATGCATGACCCTGGACTGTAACATAATCTAACGCTGACAAAAGCGCTTGAAAATGCTTTACACACACTGCTTCCCGCAAACCTGGCCAGTGGCAAGCCTAATCCTAAACGTTGCTGTTGCACCTATATATCTCATGTATGTTCTTTTATCATTTTGTTGATGCTTTATTATTTTCACGTCACTCACACTCTAGCTTAAGACTAGCACAACATGTAATCACTCACTCATAGCTTAGGTAGGCAAGAGAGATGTATAGCCACCTTATGAGTCAGCCAAACATGAGCCTAATTGCTAATCTAAAGGAACTGTTATATCTAGCCTGTTTTACTATGTATTGTATACTTTCTTACCGTAGTTCACTAGAGTTACACAAGACTATCTGCTTAACCCCTTAAGGACCAAACTTCTGGAATAAAAGGGAATCATGACGTGTCAGACACGTCATGTGTCCTTAAGGGGTTAAACAAAAATTGTGCATGTATTTTCAACTACCCCTTTGTAACAGATGTCTAAACATTGCGTGAGGATTGCCGTTGGGGTAGCTTGTGCACGTTTGTCAAACTAATATGCACTGCAAAAATAAAAAATTTAAAAATAAAAAAAATAAAGATAATAAGTATAAATAAAGGCAAGTAGCAAAGGGAGAGAGTGTAATAATTAAATCTGTCACCTAAAATGTACCTTTCTCCTAAAATGTAATCTTCTCTTCCTCTCTCCCAATCTGTTCTTATTTTCTTCATATCTGATCTTACTAGTTAAAACAAAGTAGGGACAACTTTATCCTATGTATTTTTACTACGCCTTATAGACAAATAACCAAATACTAATTACAAGTATGGAAACGGAAAGCAAATTGCTTGATGGATGAAAATTTGTCTGTGGAATTTGTCCTATTGTTAGTTTGTTTTAGCTACAAGGAGGGAACTGCTGGCTCCTTCTTTGTTATAATTTAAAATGGAAATAGTGGGCAGCTCTACCACATGGCCGGGTACCAGTTTAGGGAGTTCTCTACTCCACTGAATATGGCATCAGGTCTAAAACATGCAATTCCCATGTCCATTTCAGCGCCAGTGAATAAAACCCACACAGAAGGAGGAAATACCTCTTGAGCACAAATCAGATTTCCAGCGATTATAATTTCTTATTGAATTCTCAAGTATGGCATTTTAGTGATTTAATCTTATGTTTGCGTCATTGAAAACAAGTTTTGTTTATGAAATTATGATTAGCGGCCTGTACAGGCAGCATTTCCTGTTTTTGCTCATATAACACTTTGCAAAATCCATCTGCATCACTTCCAATAAATCATGTATCATTTGCCAGTGTTTGCAATTGTTTACATTGCTAGAAGCAGAACACACTGCCGTGTACGATGCTCAGATAAAGTTCATGCAAGAGACACGTTACAGGCTTGTCCTCCAAACAATGCTGTATTCCAGGACTTGCTTGCCTTATTACGAAAAACAGTCATGCATTAACAATAATTAAATGATAGTACATATCTAAACTGCATAATGTCTGTGAAAAAATGTCTGTCATCATCGGGCACTGCAAACTGGTAACTGACATAATTGGCATCTACCTTTGCAAGCAACGGTGGGAGGGTCCCATCCCTTCCTCATGCAATCCACCCCCGCCCTCCGCTGTTTAGAACATGATATAGATAGAGAGAGACATGGATAGACAGATAGATAGACAGACAGATAGATAGATAGATAGATAGATAGATAGATAGATAGATAGATAGATAGATAGATAGATAGAGAGAGAGACATGGATAGACCGATAGATAGATAGATAGAGAGAGAGACATGGATAGACCGATAGATAGATAGATAGATAGATAGACAGATAGATAGATAGATAGATAGATAGATAGATAGATAGATATTAATTGCAATGCAGCCCTCTCATCTCCAGGCATTAAAAATAAAGCCTAAAAACTATTATGGACTTAAGGGTTATAGTGACCTTTTAATGTTAAAGTTGATTGACATCATTAACAAAACAAGGGGGTAGGTCTTTCAAAAGATCAGCAAAAATAGCCAATTTAGAAATCCCCAAATTATTTTTTTCATCATTAAATTTAACATGTTTATGTACCACTTTACCACTGTTTTACTTAAATGTCTATATGCCGTACTCATTCTGCCCAATGTAACCTTTTATAACGTAAACATAAATACAGAATTATACATTAATTGAGACCACATCATGTTTGGAGGTTTAATACCCCTTTATCCTGTTATGGTACTTTTTAGCAGTAAACCAAAATGTTTAAATGTCTATCTGTTCCTGTCCAAATCAATAAAATTGAATTGCGTATATACGCTGAAGTAATTAAGTCTGACACACAAGGTTCAGGTTAAAATAACTTCGAGAAAATTTATTGGCAAGTGATTAAAAAGCGGACGCGCAGGCCCTTTTAAGAGACATTTTACGTCATCATTGATTATTAGAATATCAGCAAATAAACATCATTAATTGGATTAATTGTTAAGTGTCGGGATTAGTGTCCACCTATCAATATTATTAATTGGCTCAAAAACTAAGTGGTTAGTCCCGTGTCCACCCACCAAGAGGTGGGATTGTTCTGGACACGGGTGGGGACAAGGGGGTCTTGAGCGTCATTTTACACGGTCGGTGATCTCAGGCCTCGTGGCCAGGTGCAAGGTCTCTTAT
The DNA here is from genome assembly GCF_036172605.1 of Pelobates fuscus. NCBI lineage: Eukaryota > Metazoa > Chordata > Amphibia > Anura > Pelobatidae > Pelobates > Pelobates fuscus. Next base: position 15,159,165 of record NC_086319.1, read on the forward strand.
GAATAGAACATTTCATTACTACTGTGTTCTCATGGCCTTCAAATTATACTATGTTGCAAGTTTAAGGAAAAGTCAGCAATTCCTGTGTTAATCATGTCTTTATAGAAAATACAGTCTTTGTCTATTGTATTAGATGTGCTGGGAAATTCTGTCATGTAAGGTAGTTTTAAAATGAACAAGTTAGGTTATGAGGACAAAATGGAGGATTGGAGAAGTCAGGTTAGGAGGACAAAATGGAGGATTGTCACAGTATAAAGTTAAAATGGAGTTAGTGCAATAATTCAATACAAGTACAATAAGGATTTTTAATAATCCCACATCAATCCAACAAAGGCAAATGGGTAGACTTTATTAAATAAATTAACCAATATATAACTTGCAAACTAACATTTGGTTAGCATGATCTCTCCTCTACCAAGCCCTCTAAAAGACTATTAGGACTGAAAGGAGACCCCGTGCTAGCAAGTTAAGAGCCTGTGGACTTACTGCAGGACCGATTGGGTAATCAGCACCCTGCCTTGGGGGACTATAACAACTGGACCCTGAAATCTTGGGCTTAGGAGTCCAGGTTAGTACAGGAACAAAACAGCAGCCATAATCGTATAAGAGGGCATGGGGGAGAGAACAAAACTGATTAGTGCATCATGCACGGCAAACTTGACTTAAAAGCTAAAATCAGAAGCCATTTTAGTACGTTTTAGCAGCTTTCTTCAAGGAACACATTAACCTTTAGGTCGCTCCATTAATATCAGGGCATCCACGTTCCTTTGCTTGTTTAGCAGATTCTTGCAAGATTTGCAATGTTTATTACACTCAATTCATACAGTGGCATCACGGCTGTACAGCGACTTAAAATTCAAGCGTGTTGGTTACTTGATTTCCCATCATGATCCACTCCTCTCTTCTTTCATCACCAAGTTAAATCCACTTGTCTATATAACATAAGATGCTGACACAAACCAGAAGGGGACGTGGGTGTCAATGTCCTATTAATAATGGTCAGGAAGGACAATGGACGTATAGACGTATAGGAAAGCACATAAAAAATTTGCAATGGTAAAAATATAATTAAAAAGTATATGTACACACAGAGAAGAATAGTCCATTAGTCTGCTACTGAGAGGATCCCATCGGCCCGAAAAGGCCCACAGGAATAAAACGGGTCAAAGGATCTCCCCTGTCGGCTGGCGCGCTGGGCAAATGCCTGTGGGGCCCCCGAGCAACTGCCCAGCGTGCCCATGTGTAAAGACGGCCCTGACTGTGTTATCAAAAAACAAAAACCAAGTCTTAATTGAAAACTATTCTAGCAAGCCACTTTTCCTGTACATTAAATATAGTATATATTGTGACTTTACTCCACTCCCTCTGGAAAGTAAGTGCTCTTTTGGGCAGGGCCCTCAAGCCCCTCTGTTCCCGTGTGTCCAACTTGTCTTGTTGCAAATACTGGTCTGTTATTCCAGCGCTATGGAATTAGAAGGCGCTTCATAAGTAATAATAATAAGCCTGTAATGGTTTGTCAGACCTGGAGTCTCGGGGCCAAAACCAAAAAGTGTCCCAGTAAGTTGTGTTCTCACATACTTTATAACCCGGAAAACGAAGAGTGTGTAGGGGAGAGAGGTTGGTACCTCCTGAGACAGACTTACAACGTTTCCACCACCATAATACGAAGGACTTCAACCCTCAACCCCGTGCCTCCTCATCCCTAATTGAAAGCCATTTAGGGCAAAAGAAAATATGGAAATAAATCCTCAGTTTGAGCATGTTTGAGGTTATTTCTGGCCTATAATTTAAAATACATTGTCCCTTCCCAACTATTTCTGGTTTAGTGAAGGAAGCCAACTGTACCTTTTATGCCATCACTCTTCTAAAGAAGCAAAATCTTAGGAGGAAGTGCCGTTTCATAGGAAATGACAGAAATTAGCTTTTAAAGTGTGTTATTATGAGAGTACTTTGTTGTCTGTTGCACCAGTTACTTACAGCTCGTTCATTTGTTGTCAGCACTTCACAATCCTCCGGCTGATTCCTCCTCCGTGTAAATACTAACGTCCCTTTATCTCTGTGTGAAAGCAGACAATAGTAATTATAATTATGTTAAATGACAAACTGGCACAGAACCTGCCTTTCATCCTCTGTAAGACATTGCTTGCTGGATGCCATTACACACAGACTCATCTAATCGCAAACAAGTCACTTAGGTTGCGTCTAAAAATCTTTATCCAATGAAAAAACGTCCGGATTGGTAATCCTTCTAATGCACCAATTAGTTAAATCGACAGCATTTTTCTAGGTGAGGAAAGAATATTTTTCTTGTTTTTTTAATATTTTTTTTCTTTATTTTTGTTGTGCAAAGGGTTTACAACAGGCCTGTAACGCCACGACAGCTAATGCAGGCAATGCAAAGTACATAACGTCATGACATTGGGTAAACTGCTCAATTTTTGTAATAAAACGTGGTCATATATAAAATGTCAGTAGGTATGGTAATGGTAGTATGATGTAAGCAGGCTAGGTAACTAAACTATTGTTGGGCTTAATAGTATAGCATAAAAGAACATGAGCACGAGGCACAGAATAACATGAGCACGAGGCACAGAATAACATGAGCACGAGGCACAGAATAACATGAGCACGAGGCACAGAATAACATGTCGTTTTGCCACTGGTTAGAAACTTCAACCTAAACATATAAAACACAGGAGAATCAAATACCATTGTGTTAGGCAATGAGTAGGAGAGTGGCGTCAGCTTGTGTCATAGTTATCGCTAAATTGCGGTATTTGAGCTCGTGGTTCAGCCTATACCCGTTTTCCATGCAGATTGTTCACGGGTGGCCCACTTAATTTTTCACCACTGACCTAGGGCCGGAGTGCAGTCCCGCCCAGCCGATTCATTCATGTCTCGGTGAGCCGCATACAGGACCTGAGTCTGGTATCTGCGTCCAGGCGTGTTCTTGTCATGATCTGTCGTTTTGTGGCCCATGCAGGTGGCATTTCTCCGGGTGTCCAGATCTTCGGTGGCGATGAACTTTACGAGGCACCCACCTCTGTGCTCTCCCTGCCGGCTCTGCTTTTGGATCTCGCCCCTCGTGTCTCAGCTGAGAATTGCTTTGCAGCGGACAGACGTGAAACGCTCTTTGGGTACTGCTGATTTCAGACTTCTGTTAGTGTGTCCAGTTGGGAATGGGATAACCCGCACCGGTCCAAGGAGGGGGGGGGGGGTAGCAGGGCTTCTGTGGCTGCACATCGGAATACTTGTTCCCTACTTCTGATTTTTGTTAAAAGACTGAAAGTTAGGAAAACCCAATGAGTCCCAGTGAGACATTCCATAAGGACCTTTGGGGGGTTAACATAGCTCAAGATTGAAAGGGGGATTCAAGGGACACTATAGGCACCAGAACTACTACAAGTTAACACTCTGTGTGGAGATGCCAAATGACCCATATTGCCTCTAATTGCTTCATTATGGAGAAACCTGGAATTGGCTGAGATCATGAGTGTAGTGGAATGGACATCTGAAAGCTACTTTTTATCCCCTATATTGGCTGTCCGTATCTTATTTCGTGTATTTTGCCCCGGTTATTTTGTGTGGTTCTTCTTTGGCTGTTCGGGAGACTTCATACGAATGGAATTCATTCATCTCCCGAACAAAGACCACCCCTGTGTCCCATTAGAACGTTAACACCAACCACTCAAGTGCGAAACCACAAGGGAAACAATTAGTGAGTACTTTTCCTGGGTGGCTGCCATTTCGTATAACTGAACATGTGGCTGAGAGAATGGTGGCCATCTTGTCTCCCGAACAAGGGCAACGGTACTTGGTCATCGAGTGCCTGGAATTATTTTCAGCTAGGCACTCACACGAACACCGGTAAACTGTCGACCGCTGCCCGTTCCTGTTGCCAACCACCTACATGAACGGTGTTCGGGAGATATAAACTACCGAACAGGGGGAGCATTCGTACCCTGAAAGCAAGAGATTCCCTTGCATGGTTTTCGCACGGGAGCCCCACAAACGGAGACCGGCCAAGACATATATTTCCCTGGTACTATTTTGGGCTAGAGTCTCATGTCTGGCCGGTCAAAATTTCCACACAATGGCACTCCCGTTCTACCGAACCGATCTGAGTGATTCTTGTGTTGCTCACACAGGTCGGGCTATCAGGGAATGTGGTTTTTGTGGTGTTCCCAGGTATGGTTGGGGGACTTTTGGGGTACACAATTTGTGTGGATTGTTTTGTGCCTGAGAGATAATTCAATTAGATGAGTTTACTCAGGCAATTATCTCTCAGGTATAAGGGATCTTGGGATTGAAACCCCTGCATTTTCATAAAGGTCGTGTAGGTGTCAATAAAATTCAGTTATACCCCCAGAGCTGAGTGTCGTCCAGTTGCTGGGGATGAAGTGGGAGATTCTTGGAATATTTTACTTGTATCTGAGTGTATTTTGGTGTGACCAGCGGAGGATAGTCCCTGCTAGGACTAGGGCTCTGCTACAATGATGATTGATTATCTAAGCTGGGGAGATGGGCAGTGAGACCAGTGCACCGGGGGAGTAAAGCTGAGTACATCTTTTTTTTACATTCTGAGATGATAAACACTAGAGAGTAAATTGATTTGGACAGGCATATGTGGGTTTTGGGGAGACACCCAAACATGTAAGAGAGATTAAGAGAAAAAGCAGACGCTAAGTGATTGTAGGAGAGACACAAGAGACAAACAAGAGAAAGCGATGCACAAAACATTTAATCAATTTCATTATATATTTATTTTTTGGGAAAAGGGGTGTGTGGTGCAGAACATAATTGTGCAACCCATTTACCAATTAACTTAAGAAGGTCAGTCTTGGAGTGGAGGGAATGTGTAGATTGGAATGCACCCTTTGAGTGTTAAGCTACAGTCATACAATGACCCTATGACAAATGTCCCAGGTACCTAAAATAATTCCTTATGTCCTAATTCTTCTTTGAGATCTGCTAATAAGAAAAAATTATCTCACATCTCCATCTGATACGGTATCCTTGCATCATTCTACTATTATCTGCAACAGGTAGACCAATCATTGATCAATATATGTCGTTTTGTTGCTTGATAACTTGTAGACATGTGTGTCTGTCTGTCTGAGCATCTGACTTTTATTCTGAACTTTTATTCTGGAATTAAACTCTACAACTGTGACACTTTTTCAATCAAGATCAAAATTCTTTTTGGAGAGACAAAAAAAAAAAACCAACAGAACTATGGGATAATCATTTCTCCCCATTATGTCTTAAATCTCAGACAATGAACCTTTAAGATAAGTAAAATAAATATAAACAAAAGCTGAGCTGTTCAGCTATCTAATCCGTAGATCACAAAGGTTAAAAAACATATTTAACTGTTTAGAATCAACTTCTCTCTATGCCTGAATAATCTTCTATTTGTCCGGCTCTCTGCTTTGATGGTATTACAATAAGGGTAAATAGACACAATGCTGTTAGCAGACTAACACTGCGTTATTTGTCAACATTACTGAAGGCGTATTGTGCTTTGGTAAACTCTTTAAAATGACAAATGACAGAAGAACCCATGTCTATGTAGAAATGGACACTTACGTCTGAGCACATTACTAAACAAAGCCATGGAAAGACGTTTTACAATCTTATATTTTACCACCGTGTTACTTTGTGAAAATTCCTTTTTGGCACAACTTCAGGATTGCTAAACTCAAACACCATTCTGACATCTGGGATTCATTTTTACATTCGTTGTAGCGTATAATACTACTCTACCAAAAACATACTGCATAAAAAAAAAAAAGAGAGAACGCTCTACCGTCCAGATGCGAAGAAATCATTTAAAGAGTAAAAAATAGATTTCTTTTGCAAGGTTGTCTACCAAAAATCGAATTTTATTTTTTTTCCGAACACACTTAGACTGACTTCACTGTTATAATTGGACGTACCATAGCCGAGCAATGATGTCAATTCGCCTCCAGTCCAGAAAAATGTTCTCATTTCTGGCGATGATTGAGACCGGAGCAGAGCGTTTGTGCATGTGACTAGGATCTAGAACAGAATTTCACATTCGCCACTAAATGCTCTCCAGGCTTCATCGGTCAGTTACTTAATAAAGCCTAAATGATTCATTAAATTGGTGCAGAAAAATAAACAGTTTTGTGGGTGTCTTTAAGCTGTGAATAAGAAATATGAACCAAAGATACATTTAGTATAAAGTGGATTGGGGGAGATTTATCACAGTGTTATAGATAGCTGTTTTTTTTTTTATTGTATTCCTTTTTATTAATAACATAAAGACAACGACATAATTGAAAACATTATGATTAACAATAGATTCCATTTAATAAACGTGTGTCTTCTTTCTTCTTTTCAACATCGAAAAAATTTCATTTGAAACACGATCAGATATTGTTAACATACAAAACACATAAACGTACTCAGCGAGTGGGAGAATGGATTATTGGACAGGTAGCTTATTAACCATGGTTTGAGTTAGGATCAGTTATCTCTATTCTTTTTTATTTCCCTTTTCTTTCCTTATATCTCTCTTTTCTTACCTTTTCTTTTCAGAGACAGTTTTCAGAGACAGTTCCCATGAGACAGTGCCCAAGAGAAACGGTGCCCAAGAGAGACAGTGACCAAGAGAGACAGTGGCCAAGAGACACGGTGCCCATGAGGTAGTGCCCAAGAGAGACAGTGCCAGAGAGAGACAGTGCCATAATACAATGCCCAAGAGAGATGTGCCCAAAAGAGACAGTGCCCAAGGGAGACGGTACCCATGAGAGACGGAGCCCAAGACACAATGCCCAAGAGAGACAGTGCCCAAGATACACAATGCCCTAAGAGAGACAGTGACCAAGAGTCGTAGTGCCCAGGAGAGACAGTATCAAGAGACAATGTGGCCAGTATAGACATCGCCCGTGGGAGCGTTGTGTACATATGTGAATATTGAACATTTATATTTTATATATCTAAAGATCGATATCGCAGAGAAAAACAAAGAGGGGGCTAAAAATATATTAACTATTAATATTAATATAGGACAGTAGGTCCCCCCCCCCTCATTATTTTTATGGCCCCCACCCACCGCGCAGGGGTGGGGGCCAGGGGTGGGGAGGACAGTATTTCCCCTCTCATTATTTTTATGGCCCCCACCCAACGCTCACGGGTGAGGGCGGTGGGGGGAGGACAGTAGGTCCCCCCCATTGTGATTTATGGCCCTCACCCACCGCACAGTGGTGGGGGCCGGGGGGGAGGACAGTAGGTCCCCCCCTCATTATTTTTATGGCCCCCACCCAACGCTCACGGGTGGGGGCGGGGGGAGGACAGTTGTTCCCCCATTGTGATTTATGGCCCCCAGCCACCGCGCAGGGGTCGGGGTCAGGGGGGAGGACAGTAGGTCCCCCCCCTCATTATTTTTATGGCCCCCACCCACCACGGAGGGGTGCGGGTCGGGGGGAAGGACAGTAGGTCCCCCCCATTGTGATATATGGCCCCCACCCACCGCGCAGGGGTGGGGGCCAGATAATAGTTTTTTTTTTTTTTACAGTGAGCAGCCACAGGCTCACTGTTTAGTGGACATGCCCCTACTCGCGGTATAGCGAGTAGGGGCATTGGGGAGATTTTAATCTCCCTTGTGCTATTATGGGGGTCATAGTGACTCCCATAGAGTGAGGAGGGGACCTGAGGGGCTTATGAAGTGGTGGGGAGCACTGCTCCCTGCCGCTTCTGTCTTTACATATTACAAGGAGGGAGTAGCTCCCTCCTTGTAATAAACTGGACGAACAAACGAACACTGATACTCAGTGTTAGTTGGTTCGTCTGATTTTTCTATTCATTCATTCGTCTGTCTGATGAATGAATGAATAGGTGAAATTCACGTTCGCATGTCCAGGTGTTTCACTGGGCATGTGCGGGAATCTCACAGCGCTATCTAGTGTGGGCAGATGACGTGTCCCATAGGGACTTCACCTACCCCCACAAAGATGGCGGCGCCCTGAATAAAGATCGGGGCAGAAAATAAAGATTAAAAATAGGTAATCTGGGAGGCTTAGGGGCATTTGGGGGTGACTAAGGGGTCAATTGGATGTAGTGGAGGCGGGAGGGGGGGTTAAAAAAAAACGGGATTTGGCCATGACAGTGCCGCTTTAATACAGTATTTAACGCAATTATCTCCCAGGCACAGGGGAGGGATTATCTTATTATGTATGGCAGTGTCCTGGATCTGAGAGCCAATGGAATTGTGCATTTGTTTCTACAGTGGTTTACTCTCAGGACTGGGGGGAGGGGTGTCCCTTGCATGGGGACCTGCATATAAGATCAGTTCTGGCTGCCAATAAACGTATTCCAGCTTGTACTCCCAGAACTATGTGTCATCCGGTTACTGGGAGGGGAAAGGGCTACTCTTTAATCACTGTTCCAGTGTGGAGGATTCAACGGGGAAAGTCCTTGTAAGGACCAGAGCTCCCAGGACTGAGTGTCGTCCAGTGTCTGGGGGTGGATAGAGCGAATTCCCTTTTCGGCGCCACGAGGGAGCGGTTCCAGGACCCCAGTCAAGCCATGGCGACTGTGGGCAGAAGTGCTGCGGTTTGCCCCCTGTTCCAGCTAGGAAGCGGTCCTTGGCGGAGGTACCCAGCCAGGGGTACAGGGAGCTCCGTTACAGGTGTAAAAATGTATAACACTCTTGTGTTAATATGAATATATATATTTACATATGCCTCTATCAATTCGATGTACACTGGTATTGAGGAATCCCAGCCGGGTGAAATGCGTTGTGTTGGTAGTGGAAGGATTTTACTCTTATTCACAATTGCTTTTTATATGTATTAAGGCCGTTTGGCCTGTATTTGTGGGAGGGGCTTAAATTAATTCACTCCCCTATATAAGGGACACCCCTTACCTGACTCATTTCGCTTGAGGTCAGCATCAGAATGATTTCCACTTCCGGGTCATCCAGACGCCATTTTACCTGATTACTCCATTTTGTGTCAGGAATCCAGCCACAGGCTTTTCCGGCCTACCACCTTCTTTCTTCAATCCATCGCCGTGGATGGTGTCCAAGTGACTCACAAACCGTAAGTCAACCTACCCGTTACGCCAGGCATCAGTCCCACGGCACCATGCACGGGTCAGGTCCTCACTTTACGGCTGCATTTTGTCTAAGTCTGTTCTAAAACCATTGCATGTTCATGCATATCATTCGTTTAAACCCCCTACCGGTCTTTGGGTGTACTACAGGCTTCTTAGACATTATCGCATTTCATGTACAAACTAACAAACTACTGCATTTTCGCCTACACACTGACCCCTACCGGTCATTCGGTGTACTACAGGCTTCTCAGACATTATTGCATTTCATGTACAAACCAACGAACCACTGCATTTTTCACCTACACACTGACCCCTATCAGTCATTCGGTGTACTACAGGCTTCTTAGACATTTTTGCTTTTCATGTACAAAACAATAAACCACTGCATTTTCACCTACACACTGACCCCTACCAGTCATTCAGTGTACTACAGGCTTCTCAGACATTATCGCATTTCATGTACAAACCAACTAACCACGGCATTTTCGCCTACACACTGACCCCTACAGGTCATTCGTGTACTACAGGCTTCTCAGACATTATTGCATTTCATGTAGAAACCATCGAACCACTGCATTTTCGCCTACACACTGACCCCTACCGGTCATTCAGTGTACTACAGGCTTCTCAGACATTATTGCATTTCATGTAAAAACCAACCAACCACAGCATTTTTCACCTACACACTGATCCCTATCGGTCATTCGGTGTACTACAGGCGTCTTAGATGTTTTTTGCATTTTCATATACAAAACAATAAACCACTGCATTTTCACCTACACACTGACCCCTACCAGTCATTCAGTGTACTACAAGCTTCTCAGACATTATCGCATTTCATGCACAAACCAACGAATCACTGCATTTGCGCCTACACACTGACCCCTACCGGTCATACGGTGTACTACAGGCTTCTCCGACATTATTGCATTTCATGTGCAAACCAACTAAACACAGCATTTTCACCTACATGCTGACCCCTACCGGTCAATCCGTATACTACAGGCTTCTCAGACTTTATTTCACTTCATAAGCAAACAAACTAACTACAGCATTTTCGCTTTTATACTGACTCCTATCTGTCAAACGGTAGGATTAACCCCTTAAGGACATATGACATGTGTGACATGTAATAATCCCCTTTTATTCCAGAAGTTTGGTCCTTAAGTGGTTAAAGGGTATTTTAACATACAATCAGCATTTCTGACCCCTACTGGTCAACAGCAAAACTGTCTTCACACGTCATATACAATTTACCAGCCAATATAAATTACACATAAGATTGTTTTAAACATAACCATAAACCATAAATTAAACTCCAGCACGGGCTCAACTTCGGGTTTAATTCACAATAATTTACATTTCACATCAAGCCCAACAGTGGTTCTATCAACACTGCCACCTACAGGTCTGTCAAGTACATTGACAATTTTCATGGGGTTTTACAAACACCAAAACACTGACACCTATAGGTCAACAGACAAACAACATTTCACATACCAATCAGTATCCAACTACACTGCCACCTATAGGGCACTCGGCAGATCTCCAGTGCACTTGCATTTCACTGACCCCTACCATTCAATAAGACATACAACAATTCACATAGCAAGTACTATATCAACACCTGGTATAAATACATATATTATTACACAATAGCAGACGCATCTGTATATGTGTAACTGGTAATATAGTTCACATACATTTTTCACAGCACGCTGCTCACACAACAGACTTTCCCCAAGCAAGGGGACATACAACTTACAAGGTGGGGACAGACCACATTTTCACTTGTACATACGGCACTTCATGGGTTAGGATTGATATATATTTAACCAGTATGGCTACGATGTTTAATATTTACACATCACGGCACTTTACTTTTCACATATACTGTACGTATTAAGATAAGCTTGGTCTATGCCATATTTCCTTATGTCATACGGTTTTATCCATTCAGGTTACAGTTACTACTAAAAAACCTATACGGATTGTCAGGTTCAATACCATACTACCAGGTACATACACCTGCTCACGTAGTTATTCATCTCTTACCTTCCCTGCAATATTAATAGTGTACTGGCAATTAGGGTTCTAGGGCCCAATAGGTATTACCCCCTTTTTTCTCTGCATTATGCTTCGGTTAGTGGTCCCGCGAGACCAACAACCCGCCTCACACTCGGAGGCATACACCCCTCAGGCCACTCGTGAGCTAGCCGCCTCGCATTGTATCGTAGAGAGGGCCTCACCTGTCACACCCCCTTCTATTTTCTGGTTACTGTCACCGAGAGGCCAACATCCTGCCACAACGTTCGGTGGCCACACAAAATCCCCTCGCGCCAAGCATAGATAGAGCCTCTCAAGCCACTTGGCAACTAGCAGGGCCTCACCAGTGACCAAAAAAAAACACCAAGCCTAATCGTTTCGCCTTACGGCTTAGCTAGCAAGCCAGTACAAGAACCCTGGGTACAAATAATAATTGCAATCTTTATTGTTATTTAAGTATTTCTCAAAAAGATGGTGAAGAATCACCTCTTCCTAGCACCCCGGCTAGAATTGATACACCTTCAAGCAGAGGAGATGTTGCTAGTCCAGCAGCAATCAGATCCTGGACGATCCCACACATTACCACCGACCTAAGGAGGTGACAAATCCCCTACCCTGCTACAGCAAGGAAAGCAGAGTTATTCAAACTCCTCCATACATCAACGGACAACACGGGGGCAGGGGAAGGCCCAGCTACTTCAACTCAGGTGACACCCAGGCTATGCTAGCCTCACTCATAAACTCAGGAGCCAAAAAAATTATGACAGACTGGCAATCTCGAGTTGGTCACCACAGCCCTCACAAGGCTTGGCCTTACGCTACTGTACAACCAGCACCAACCGAAACTCGGTTACCTGGTACTATCAATTCTTATGACACACAAGACGTTAACCCTGCACGTATGATCCTAGCACATTGGGGAAGCAAGGCATATATATGTATGATGATGTATCTGTGATGGTCAGATCCAGGGATTCCAGGTAAATCGGGAACTGACCATCCCTTGGTTGGGTTGGCATTTGGAATATGTAGAGATGTTTATTTGTGCAGGTACCCATACAGAAGGGATTTTGTCCCAAACAAATGGACGAGCACTCTCAGGCTCCAGGTACCAGCACCTCTGAACTACCAGAGACCATTGATATGAGTAGTTGCATTGTATATAGACTGTTGCATATATGTTCAAATGGTTCAGGGAACATGACAAACCATGTGTCCCAATACAACTTACAAATAACGTACTCACCATCTGTACACACCAATGCATTTTCAACACTGCTGACTCATCACCCTTCCAGACTTGTAGTAGATTTACTAAAGCTCTGGAGCTTCAAAGGGCTCCCATACAGGTATCATAAATACACCTTCAAGGAATATAGCATGCCCTCACTTACAGTCAGCACAACAAAACCATTGGCTGTAAACACACTCATAGCCAAGATTTGCAGAGGGGTCTTCCAATCTCCACCATTTACAGCATGGCACCAAACACAAACACATTGGTATTGTAACAAGGAATCTTCCCTTAAACAAAGACTAACCATAGACTTATTGGCACCACACACCTCCGCTACCCCAAGTCTCAACTCCCTCATACCCTCCGAGGAGTTTTCTTACTATACAACACCATTTATCTACCTTTACAGCTATCACTCAAGCATGGGTTGAAGCTTGGTTAAGTAAGACCAATTTCATCAACGCAGTAAACGGCTACCATCTACCCTACACACTGGCACTTACATGGCATAAATTGGGCAATCCTTTCCCCGCTCAACTTTCGAGCTACAGATTAGCCTACTATCGATATTCACAGATACTCTGTGCTGGTTATGATAACATATCCAGAGGCCTTACAGTCATACACTATCTAGAAGACTTCTTGTTGATCAAAGATAACATATTTTTCACTAGAAGCCTCACGGCAGCTTAGTTTGGTTGACCACTTGGGCGTCCCAGTACCCCATAAGAAACAGAAGGCCATTACTGGGCATATGACTGGAGTCGGCATCCATACACGCAAGTTACCACAAGACAAATAGGGAACATTCTCAACTACATCAATCACTACCTCCTGCTTAGTACTTACAACTGCAAGGAACTACAATCCCTTCTAGGTTCCTTAATTTTGCCATTCCAATCATACCACAAGACCACGCTTTCACATCCAGAGTACTTTCCCCTTTTTTCCACACTTCCAACATGACGATCAGAGGATGTCCCTAGACACCTCAGCAACAGCAGACCTGCACATGGGGGGGAATTTCTTAACCACTTGGCATGGTAAAAGCATGTTCCTTCCAGGATTGTCTGTCACTTCTCCAACCAGATGGTCAGACGCGGCGTCTACCACGGGTTTGGCAGCGATCTACCGGGAACGATTGCTTTGGAGCTGTTGGCCATGATATCCAGGTTTGGAAATTTTTCCACCACCTCAGCCCCTTTGGGAGATCTACCCCATTGTAGCAGCTGCTGTGGCATGGGGTAAATTATGGTCTGGGTCATCAATCCGTTGTTACTCAGACAACTAGGCACATGTCATATCATCAACAAACGCCACTACTCATCCATAAGGTCATGATATTTCTGGGGAACTCACTTGGTTGGTCACTTATCACATTTCACTTTCATGTACCAGATGGGGGTATACATCCCTGCCAACAATTGTCTCATTTATATTCCAGGCATGTTCATCATACGCTTCCTACAGCCGCCCATACAGTCACGGCCACTCTTTCATTCCAGAGACAAAATCATGGATTAGACATACTCATGCAGCATAGCATGCACTATCCCACCTAGCACTTTCGTCCCATACTTGTAGAACACATAACACAGCTTTTCACCTGGCGTAAAGAATCTCATTGAAACACGACATAGCTCAACCTATGTCATAACATTTCTCCTAGGTTTTGCTTCTTTTTGACACCTTAAACTATCTCACACACCGTTAATTATATATTTTACAGGCATTCAACAACACAGGATAACCTATGGCCAAAACTACCATAACTTCATGCTATCATACCAGACAAGAATATACTCAGAGGTTTTCAGTTATCCATTTCCCCACGTTCCTCTCAGAGATTACCAATAGCCATCCAACTTTTCATCCTTATCGGACCTATTAGATCTACAACCATTCAATTATACTACCAAGTCGGCCATTACCAGCCATGCACATTGCCTTTTATGCCTTTCTCAGGCCAGAGAATCCACTACCATCACCACCACTCAGACAGATCATTGTCTTCAACGATCCCACATACGTAAACACATATATCATTACCTATTGGCTCTACCACATTCCGAAACGAGTCAACACGGACCAACAGTAGAGATAACATACTATCCTACCCACAACAAATGGTGTCCACTTTCGGGCCTAGATTCCTACCTTCAAAATTCTTCCAGGAATTAAATGCTGTAATGCATTTAAGGAAATGTCTGGTTAATTTGTATATATTTGTTGACTGTGTTAAATCTTTGATTATTCATTTTTGCCCTCTTTATTTACAGGCCTACCGTATCGTCGGTCTCGGCACACCACAACCGACTTGCTCCCTTTATACTATCCTACGCTTATGCTGGATCCTTACTCCATATACAGCTATTTGCCCCTTACACAAATAGATATGTTATACCTTTTTACCATATATCAATAAAGTATTTTAATTTATAAGAGTTCTATTTTATTATTTTATCATCTCATTCCTGTCATCATATTTCCTGGTATAGCCGGCATATCCCAGGTGGGGATAATACATCCAACGCTCTTCATACCAGAGCAGGTCATTGCTCTGCATATTGTAAGTAGGATACCACTCATTTACTACCTATCTTGTGTATTGATATACTACACCACAAGACCTTTCTCTGCTTTATTTTCTCCATATATATTGGACGACAAGTACTATAGAGTTGTATATATCCATAGATGGGGATTGTACCGTCCAGGCGAATAACAGCAGAGCTCTTAGTAGCTCAGTAAAGTGTGAGTTGGCCCTCTATACATTTCATTTTATTTTTACATACCCTGTTATTTTTGTTGTGTGTGTTTTTATATTTAGGGATCATTATTTTATTTTATTATTTTCAATGTATTTATTTCCATGTCTTTGTAACTACAGCCTGTGCTAATCATACTTTGCTCATCCCTGGCACATTGCTTATTTTATCGCCTTTGTCTTGTCCAGTATGTTAAAAGTTAGTTTTACCAGCTCAGGCCCATATATCTTTCTTGTTATTTGTTTCATGGTTTTATTTCCCTTCATGAATACCTCCGTCGTCGTAGCTCTGTAATTTTCACTCTTACCCTTTGTTTTTCCTTAAATGACCTTAAATCAAATGTCCATAGATGCATCTCCCCCATCCCTTAGCCCATCTGACCCTAATATACATCTCTCTCCAACAGTCTGATTTTAAACTTACCCAGCCCAGCAAAGCACCCAGAGCTCAATCAGCTGTTCCACTGCCCTTTGCAACAGGTAGGCTTCTGGAAGACCGTTTCCCAACCACCCACCCACCCCATGCTCATTTCCTCATTTATAGATAGTCTCCCACAGAACTTTCAATCTCCTGAAATGACAGATGCAAACACTGATCAGCACATCCTTCCCATCTCTTAACCCTATAGAATACATACCCTCTCTCCCTACAAATAGCTATATATCACACACCAATATTATATACTTTGATTTATTTTTAAATTTTTGTTTCTCACTCTTTGTTTTTCATTTCCATCTACACACCTCATACCACTAAAATAAATCCAAATATGACCATCCTGTTATTCGTAATAACCCTTTTCTCACATCACTACCGCCATAAGCACACACCTCAAACTGGAACACAATTTATCATACACCATGGCCTGCTCTGCTCCTGTAACTTATCTGCTGAGTGCTGGTGGAGAGTTCTAAAAAATAGCCCTCCTACCCCCACCTCACAAAATTATAAAGTATCCCATTCACTATATGGCCAAACAAAAATGATGTCCAAATTCCTATTCCTTATGTTACTTGCCCTCGCAAATGATGTGGAGTCTAACCCTGGTCCCCCAGCTAATTCTAGTCCTAATCTCCCCACGAAAAAAAGGCCTCTCTTTTGTGCACTGCAACATCCGTAGCTCACTGCCTAAACTGGATGCACTGCAAGCCTGGTGTTCCCATTACAAACCAAAAATCATTGTGCTCTCAGAATCATGGTTAACGACTATGCAATACAGGGGTATTCATGTTTTAGAAATGACAGAGCAAAGAGAGGAGGAGGCATTGTTATTTATGTTGACAAGTCCATCAAATTTGCTCCTTTAAAAAACTATAACTCCCCTTCTGCCTTTGATCTCCTTTCTGTCACAATTGAGATCCCTTTCGGTAAAACTATCATTGTTGCTGGAATCTACCGCCCACCTAGCTCCCCTGTGCATTCCCTTTTTGACATAGCCCACTACTAAGTGAAACCATAGCTCAAAACCAAAAAAGTGAACTGTTGGTTTTTGGAGATTTTAATATTGATTGGCTGAATCCTAAAAATAATAAATCATGCACGCTAACACAATTCATTTCCTCCCCAACTCGCCTAAACATTAAAAGCCATAACCATACCTTGCTAGATCGGATTCTCTCCTGAACAATCCACTCCCAACCCTCCACTGTCAAAATGGACAACCAAACATTGCAACATCCCTTAGATGTAGCAAATGCCTTTAATAATGATTTTTTGTATGTGCTACCACCCTGCTTGCTAAGATAACAAATGACACTAATTTGCAGACCGCAAATAAAGATCAAGACTGACAAATCTTCAAAATCCTCATATTGAGAAATTCAATTTTAGACATCCAAAATTGGCATGGAACAAGGAGACTTAACTGGAGCTATTTTCCTTGATTTTGCCAAGGCCTTTGACACAGTAGACCATGGCATTCTTTTGCAAAAACGTAAAAACTCGGGCATTGGTGATCGTCCGCTAACCTGGATTCGATTGTATGTTTCAGACCGATTGCAATATATGGCCATTTCTGATAGCGCTTCCCTCCCTCTTCCAGTCACGTTTGGTGTTCCCCAAGGCTCCATACTCGGCCCCCTACTATTCACATTATTTATAAATGATCTGCCTATCGTCTGCAAATCCTCAACTGTACACATGTATGCAGACAACACTGTAATCTACGCTAGTAAAGACAAGCTACTGCAGCTTGTGGCTGTGCTCCAAAACCAAGTCACAGACGTAGAAAAGTGGATCGAGGCTAACAAATTCTTCCTAAAAACTGTTACAATGATCTTTGGAACTGTACCTTGTAAATTACAAAATCAACAATTGTGTATCAGAACAAATTCAAATAGGACACTGAAAGCAGTCTGCGCTTTTAAATATCTAGGTAGGTTGCTAGGCCCCAATCTATCCTTTTGGTCTTCACATTGAAAAAAACTTTACCCAAAACTAGGTGCCCTGTACAGAAAAAAATCCTGCCTAAGCCCTACAGTAAGGAAACGGATAGTGCACCAACTACTAATGCCAGTCATTGATTATGGGGATGTAGTGTATGCACTGCACCGCAAACCCACCTTAATAAACGTAATACATCATATAATTCATACTGCCACTTTGTACTAGAATGTAATTACTTTACCCACCACTGTGACATTTTAAAAGAGCTAAACTGGCTGTTGCTGGAATCCCGACGCACTCTTCATCTTTCCAGCCTTGTGCATAAGAGCTTTTCTGGGAAGCTCCCACCCTATCTGAGTAGAATGCTCTCCCCGGCAGTTCCCACCTCCTATAACCTCCGATCCAGTACTAGCACGATGTTTAGCATACCGCAATACAAAAATAAAGTGGCTCGATCCTTATTTTCCTACAGAGCACCCAATTATAGAATAACCTCAGGGACACAGTCAAATCTTCGTTAAATCTAAAATATGTTAAGGGATCTATGGCAACATACCTCAGCACAGAATGCACCTGTCATGGTTGAATATATTTATCATCTGCTGTCATGCATTAAATGTATGTATGTGTATATTGTATTTTTGTTATATTGTGTTATATTGTACCCTATTGTAACAATGCAATGTTTTGTGAACCCAGGACATACTTGGAAACGAGAGAAATCTCAAGGTATCCTTCCTGGTAAAATATTTTCTAAATAAAAATAAATAAATCACTTGTATTGCTTGTGAGGTTTTGGGAAACCTCACGGATTAACTGCTGCCCTCAGTTTTTTTTTTACAATTTATAGGCCACATTTAAAGTTTAGCCAGCCTGGAATAATACAATTTTATTATAACTCAAGGACATTGATATTGGAAGCAAATAAAAGCCAATTGGCCAATCTAGTCTGCACCTCCCAATCCAAAACGCACAGGGTTTATAAATAATCTTATTTTAGTCAATTTCACTGGAACTAGTACCCAACGGCACGGCACCTTCAGTCAGGTGACAACATGAGGTCGTGTAACATTTTGTTTTATGCCTCACTCTAAGACAGAAAACACCACAAAATCTGATTTCTACTCATAAGCTGTTAACATCACCACAACTTTGGATAAATAATATTCGGTATGTCTCATCCAGCTGTTGTGTTTCTGAGAATTTTACACGTAGCCAGGAGCGCAGAAAGATTTGATCCATTAATCAGTGTGATGAAATCCGGCACTCTGAATGAATTAAAGAGACAAAACACAGGACTGCAATCGGAATTAATTAAAGAGCAAACATAATATGGGGCCAGGGGATTCTGGACAAGTAACAGCGGTTATTTCTTGGAGAAATGTATCCCTCAGAGTACCTTATTAGTTATTAAGTTATTCCCTACAAATAGTCTTTAACTCACTGTAGCATCAATAAATAGCTAAACGACACGCTGAGTGTAGTCTACAACAAGGCTAGCCATTTCTGGAGACTAAACGAAAGTACGGAGACAAGCAGCAAGTTCTGCATGTAGGATCTTTTACAAGATATTAGCATGAGTGTCAGTTAAACAACAATGTATTATCCAGCATCTGGATGAAGAGGGTAAAACGTCACTTTAGAGATTTGCTTCTGGTGCATAGTCAACGCTCTGTCATTATGTAAATGATGTCCCAAAAATAAAGACAAAAAGAACATTCTGTCCACTGGAAAACTAGCCATGTGATCGAACCAGGACACATTAAGAGAAATAAGCCGAGCTCTAGGGGGTGAAGCAGAGGACACAATGAAACAATGAGAGATTCAGCCTTCGTTCAGGGGTCACTACAATGTCTTCCATCTCTCCCCCAAATTAGAATTCCAAGAGACTGATGGAACGCTGGATGATTTAATCAAACTGAAAAAATATATATCTTTATTTCTATACATCTATATACAGTTCAAAAGAACTGCACTCTTGGGACTTTTAATCAATGTAGCCATTTTAGTTTATTATTAAGCTTTCATTAGGAAAGAGTGAAGTTTGTTTGAAATTAATATCGACTTCTGTGTTGGATAATGCACCCTGAAATAGGGAATCTAAATAGACAGACAGAAAGACAGACAGATAGAACCAACTCATTCACTCAGTTCACTTTTATCATTGCTTTCATTTATCCACACCACTAATCACCCATTTCCATATTTCTTGCCCGATCCCTCTCTCTCCCCTTTTTGTAATCCCCCATCACTAAGCACCAATTCCCTTTACGTACTACCTCATCCACCATTATCCCATAAAGCCCTTCTCTCCTTTTTCCCTTTATGTACTACCTCATCCACCATTATCCCATAAAGCCCACCTCTCCTATTTCCCTTTACGTACTACCTCATCCACCATTATCCCATAAAGCCCACCTCTCCTATTTCCCTTTACATACTACCTCATCCACCATTATCCCATAAAGCTCACCTCTCCTATTTCCCTTTACATACTACCTCATCCACCATTATCCCATAAAGCCCACCTCTCCTATTTCCATTTACATACTACCTCATCCACCATTATCCCATAAAGCTCACCTCTCCTATTTCCCTTTACATACTACCTCATCCACCATTATCCCATAAAGCCCACCTCTCCTATTTCCCTTTACATACTACCTCATCCACCATTATCCCATAAAGCCCACCTCTCCTATTTCCCTTTACATACTACCTCATCCACCATTATCCCATAAAGCCCACCTCTCCTATTTCCATTTACATACTACATCATCCACCATTATCCCATAAAGCCCACCTCTCCTATTTCCCTTTACATACTACCTCATCCACCATTATCCCATAAAGCCCACCTCTCCTATTTCCATTTACATACTACCTCATCCACCATTATCCCATAAAGCTCACCTCTCCTATTTCCCTTTACATACTACCTCATCCACCATTATCCCATAAAGCCCACCTCTCCTATTTCCATTTACATACTACCTCATCCACCATTATCCCATAAAGCTCACCTCTCCTATTTCCCTTTACATACTACCTCATCCACCATTATCCCATAAAGCTCACCTCTCCTATTTCCCTTTACATACTACCTCATCCACCATTATCCCATAAAGCCAACCTCTCCTATTTCCATTTACATACTACCTCATCCACCATTATCCCATAAAGCCCACCTCTCCTATTTCCCTTTACATACTACCTCATTCACCATTATCCCATATAGCCCACCTCTCCTATTTCCCTTTACATACTACCTCATCCACCATCATCCCATATAGCCCACCTCTCCTATTTCCCTTTACATACTACCTCATCCACCATTATCCCATAAAGCCCACCTCTCCTATTTCCCTTTACATACTACCTCATCCACCATCATCCCATAAAGCCCACCTCTCCTATTTCCCTTTACCCTGCGTTCTACTTTCCCTATACCCCACCTCTACCATCTGATTTCCCCTATGCCTGGAATCTATCCACTAAATTAATGTTGATTACGGGGTTGACTAAGAGTATTTGTAAAAAATGGAAAATTTACTCATACTTACCGTAATTTTCTTTTCCTGGCTATTATTCATGGCAGCATATACACATGGGTTAGCTCCTCCCCTTACAGCCGATAGGACAGGAAAACCACCAAGGTTTTAAAAGGAGGCTCCATCCCTAAGGTCCTCAGTCAGTTTACAAGCTCTACAGTACATAAATAGAGACATTAATGGGTGGGAAGTATATGCTGCCATGAATAATAGCCAGGAAAAGAAAATTACGGTAAGTATGAGTAAATTTTCCATTTTCCAGGCTAATCATGGCAGCATATACACATGGGGAATACCCACGCTTACAAAGGGAGGGACAGAATAGCCAATCAAATAATCAGAATAATTCAACATAGATAGAAGAATTAACTGAGTTAAGTACTTGAGTACCAAATTGTGCATCATAGACTGTTTTAACGAACAGTCTGAAATGCCAGACAAACGTGTCTAAAGAGGTTCAAATGCTAGCTAACAAAAAGTGTCAGCGGAAACCATTACCATGGCAACCCATGATGCTGCAACAGCATGAGAGGAGAGTGCCCTGATACCCTCCAGCACAGGTAGAGAACGGACGTGACGTCCAAATTGTGCCTCACGAATTACTTCAATGTCCAATATGTAATGCAGGACAAACTATTTCAAAGAGGTCCAAATGCCAACTTTACAAAGTTTCAGCAGAGACCATTGCCATGGAAGCCCACGAGATGCTGTAACAGTACTAGTGGAGAATGCCCCAAATCCTTTGGTACAGGTAGAGAATGGCATTGAAAGGCTCTCACTTTAGGCAGGATCTCTGGTGCTACCAGCAAGACAACCATATCCTGTTGAAATTCAGTGAATGGGGGTACACAGGGTCAAGCCTGGAGTTCACCCATTTTCCTTGCTGGGGTACTAGCCACGAGCACTTTCTGTGCTACCACCATGAAAGCACCTTCTAGAGGTTTGAATAATGGTTCAGTCAGGGCCCATGAGAGCAGTGGTACGTCACACATTGGCTTCACCACACTCCGTGGAGGCATGATTTCATTCAATGCCTATATGAAGCAAAGTGCAGCTAAGTGCACACATTCACCTTGCTGAGGTACAAGTCACCAGCAACAGCAACGTCTGGGCTAAAATCATGGAAGCTCCTGCTAGAAGTTCAGTCAGAGTCTGTGAGACCAGTGGTACGTCACATATTGGTTTCAACACCCTCAGCGGAGGCTTGAGTTCAATTGTTGCTTACATGAAGCAAAGCACAAGGGATATCAACGCTCAATCGGTACCCTTCAGTACAGGTAGAGAATGACCTAGATAAGCATTCACCATAGGCAGGATCTTCAGATGCCAAATGCAAGATGACCATATCTGTTGAAAAGTAGTGAAAGGGGGTTCACAGGATCAAGCCTGGAGTTCACCCATTTTCCTTGCTGGGGTACCAGCCACCAGCACTTTCTGTGCTACCACCATGGAAGCTCATTCTAGAGGTTCGAATAATGGTTCAGTCAGGGCCCGTGAGACCAGTGGTACGTCACATATTGGCTTCACCACACTCAGTGGAGGCATGATTTCAATCAATGCCTATATGAAGCAAAGTGCAGCTAAGTGCTCCTCTAGAGTGTTATAACACAGAACCTTTCAAGGCCTGAACGAGGAGTAAAGTAATAAAGATAAAAAACATACATGTCCGTAAGTTAAGGGAGCAAATTGCTCACGTCCTAAGGGCTGTAGGACAGGAAAAAGACTGAGGACCTTAGGGATGGAGCCTCCTTTTAAAACCTTGGTGGTTTTCCTGTCCTATCGGCTGTAAGGGGAGGAGCTAACCCATGTGTATATGCTGCCATGATTAGCCTGGAAAGTACGTTTGAAGAACCAGGACTATTCTTGTGTACAGCAGTGTTAATTTTGGCAACAAATCTGAATTTAGTTTTAGTCAGTTTAATCGACCAAATCTTCAGTAGATTTTAATTGACACGACTAAAATCTAATGTGTTTAGTTAAAGCCTCTATCTCTCTTTTCCCATTTTCCCCAGCCTCTCTGTACCTCTTTGTATTTCCCCAGCCCCTCCAGGTGTCTCTCTCCCAAGTCCTGTTTTCCCCCTGTGCAGTGTTCATTTTGGCAGTAAATTTCTATTTAGTTTTAGTCTTTTTACTAAAAAAACATTTTAGTTTTAGCCGTATTTTAGTCGACTAAATCTAAAAAAATGTAGGCGCCTAAAATTTGACTCTAATTGTTAGTCCACAAAATGAACACCGTGTGCAACATCTATAACTGTCACTTTAACCAAGGACAAGGATTGTGGGTCTAACTGCCTTTTATCAACGCAAATAGAACCGGAATCGACAAGTGGAATTATTATTATTCTAATTATATTATATCGCTCTACCTTTATACATTATAATGTATGTGCTGCAAGAAGACTACACTCGCTACAATGTCACAATACCATGAAAAAAGGCACTAAGTAAAAAGTAGTATTAACCCAATTAACACCAAGTGCGTTTTTATAATGAATAGTTTACTTCCGGGGGTTTAACCAGCAGTGCAGCCAGTTTAGCTGTTGATTTAATTAATCTACTTTGCACCAATTCAAGCGTGTCCCTTTTTTCTGGAACACAGACATGAAGCAATGGAAGCCGCTCGGGGGGATTACACATTTCTTGGATGGGATTCCAGGACTGATTAACTGCTGTCTTAAATGAGATGTAAACAGAGGCTAGACTGAGACGTTTCGGTGCCAAAGAAAAATCTAGAATAAATGATGAATTTCAGTGGGTGCAAATTAGCTGCAGATTTATCTTGTAAAAAGCATGTTCACAACACAACCAGCAGGGGGGAAAGGCTAATCAGAAACATGTGAGAGCGCACTCATCTTCCAATCTCCGAAGCTGAGCTGACCAAGATTGGCCATGAACCAAAAACAAGTCATAGGCCAATATTCTAGTCCAGCAATCACTGGAATGTCTAACAACATCTCCTGCCTCAAAATCTGGACCTGTCCTGTATTTACCAAACCTACTCCAACAAGGCAGGACCCAGACATTTTAAATGAAGGGAGACAGAGAAAGAACTCAGATAATGATGTGACGGCTGGTATCGGAGCAAGTTGCACTGTTGTGTCTACTACCCACGCTACGTGCTCATGTTGTTTGGATCTCACGCTGCAAAGGAAGAAGTAAGAATTCATCCTTTGTCTTGTGAGAGCCACCGTGGTTTTTTTTTCGTAAATTGCTACAGTTCGAAGTTAGATGTGGAGCACGTTACTGTCTACACCAGGGATAGGCAACCATCATGCTCTTACTGCATCAGGTTAGATGTAATACACAACATCTGGAGTGCCAAAGGTTGCCTACTCCCGGTCTACGCTATGATCTTTCCAACGATACAAAGTTATTATGATGTTAAGAGAGATTCTTTAAGGGTAGTTTTTTCCCTCTCCCTACTATTGCTGCAGTCCACTGAGTCTGTCGTCTTGGGGGCTATTTTTGGGGAAGTCGAGTCCGTGCAAAAATGCAGGAACACTCAAGTGGCAAATCCACTTAAATTCTGTGCCCTATCTAAGTGACTGAAAGTGGCAGAGGAATACATTAGAATAAAACAGAATATGTTACTGTGACAACTGTGGCAGTTTTATTAATATTGCAATTAATATTTCCATTTAATATGATTCATTGTTTAGAAAAAAAAAACACTCCCTTATCTAATAACAAAGATACATGGACTGATACAAACTGTGCTGGTAGTCTGTCTACAAGTACTCAGTGATGTAAGTAGGGGACAATAATCCATATTTTTCTTTCAATTACTACAGTTTATGAAACACAATGTTAAACCACAAAAACATATAAAAAAACATCATGTGCATCAGAGCATAACTGGATTAAAGAATTGAAAAAAAAAATGACGTGGAAATGAGCCATATTAAACCATATTAATGGGGATTAATACCAATTTAAACACCTCCTACAATATTCTTTATGTTTAATAAAATATTTATTTAGAACATTGGATGTATAGCTAGCTTTAATACACATGATAGATATCCGTTCTATATCGATACTGTTCAAGGATACCTAAAAAGCTACAATAATGTCAATATATACACAATATTAATTTCCCATTAACTTGTTCGCAATAAACAGACATATAAAATGGGGACGTTGAAAGTTGTAGAGGCTGTAGGAGATCTGGTATGTTAATAAAAGATTAGCATGAAGCCAAAATAATATTTATGTTACATGAAGACAGTAGATGTGACACAAATGGACATATATATATATTTTAAAAACCTGCTTGCGGGTATTAGTAAGGAACCTGCGGAGCATGCTGCTTTCTAAAAATGACCAGATTGTACATTTAATTCCGAAACACGGCATCCAAATATTGCAAAGTATAACAGGCAGGTATTGCAGCGTGCAAGGAATGCAGTCTGTTCTAAGACCTTGTTCCCCTATCACTGGTTGTTAGAATGCAGTCAGGAAATGTAACCTACAAATGTTGCAGCACTGTTGTGGAGTAAGGATTTACATACTCCAGAAACATCGACAGGACCCCAGCAGAGAAAATTGTTCCTCTGTAGGGTGAAAACAGTCCGCTTCTAGGCCTAACTTTATCTTGCACTGTACTGCATGCGCAAACATGTGGTTGGGAGGTAACACACTTGGATTTGTGTATAGACATTCAATGGAAAGGTTAAAGTAATAAGCAGGGATATAATGCTATATCTGCCATCTGGAGAATTAATGGCGTGTTATGGAATATTTCTTCTGAAAAGCGCCATCAGGCTTCTCTCCACACCCAGCGCCTGCCAGGGACATGACCGCCCTGCACTTTACTACAATGAAAAATCAGTAGATCGCATTTTGGGAGCCGTCACAAAGCTCTCAGCTGTCAGATCTGTTTTCCTCGTTTAAACGTTAGCAGAGAGCCTGCGTTGCTGTGTGAAACCGCCTGTCAGATTGCGCAACACGGAGAGCATTGACCAAATATTGCAGAGTCCAGGACTCTGTAACACCTCTGCAGCTGCAGCAGAAACAAAGTATCTTAAAGAATGCGATAATTCCGGTAACCCTTTAAAGGCTCACTCACTAAGCTGAGAATTGCCGGGAATTCAAAGTGAATTCAAAACAAATTAAGTTTTATACCATAATAGCCAAAATGGAAACAGAAATGAATGGAAGAATTTTTCAAATTCTACTATTTAGGCCTAAATTTTTAAATCTAGTTCGAATTCACTTTTAAATTCCAGCAATTCTCCATTTGGCGAATAACCATGTGAACATCACTTTGAAAGGAAGATGGGATCTAATCAGCCGCTTATATTTCCAAAACAATGGCTTTCAATTACATCTGAGGATTTACAATATACTTGGAATCAGGAAAATGGTACATTTACAGCAAGTACTGTAACCTTCTGTATGAAACACTAACAGTCTTATTAATCAAAGAGAAAGAGGTGAAATTAGAGGGAAAAGTATTAAATACGAAATAATCCCCATGGAAACTACGGAAATCCTTTTCCAGCTGTTTTCTATAAAATTGTATCAGTTTTGGTTTGTTTTATTGTTTTATTGTTTAAAACTCCCTGCGATGTATGTCGGAAATATCCCCAGGTTCTCTGACACTGGGTCTCCTTGCTAAACAGAAATCAGTATTTAGTCCTGCGATAGGTACACGATTTCCCTCCTAGAGCTTCTTCGTAGAGATGAGCTGCAGGATTCGGTCTCCAATCTGTTGCCAATTACTAACATCTGGCCAGCTGCTGGTTTCTCAATGCTCCAAATGATGTGTATTGGGTGGGAAGTGGGGGCCAACGAGGCTGTTAAAATGATAGGCAGAGAGAGAGAGTTTCAATAACTGTCATAGGGTAACGCAGGATCCCACCGGCGACTTCACATTTTACAAGAAGACTCACATTTCTAAGAAATGTAGCATCAAAGTGCGACTTCTCTCCTGCACCAGTTATTACTTTTAGGGCTTTATCAGACGTGGCCCCGAGCCAAGCCTGCTATTTGCCCAGATACGAGGGGCTCATTTTGGGGAGGGGGCGGAAGTATTCTAAAAACGCTGTGTGATCAGGGAATAGAATTAGACTGCCAGGAAATTGCAATATGTTCTGTTATCCTGATTTCCTCTCGTTATTACATACAGAGGGGGAGGCTGGGACTCCCGTCAGACTCTGATAGTTATAGGGGTTCGTCCAGTAATGTAGAAACCTACTCAGAATGAAAAAGTCCATGTGTAACTAGGCCTGAGTTAGAAAGTATTCGCAGATCCGAAAATTTCGCCTCAGTTTTGATATTCGGAGTTAATGCCTGAAAAGTGATGGGCTTTATTCACTAACGTAAGAATTCAAAGTGAATGTTAAATTCAAGGTCAAAGTAGCCGAACTGGAAACATGCTCAAAGAGTCTGGCTATCTGTATCAGTCAGTCTGTCTGTCAGTATCAGTCAGTCTGTCTATCAGTTTGTCAGTCAGTATCAGTCTGTCAGTATCAGTCAGTCTGTCTGTCAGTTTCAGTCTGTCAGTCTGTCTGTCAGTATCAGTAAGTCTGTCAGTCAGTATCAGTCAATCTGTCTGTCAGTTAGTCAGTATCAGTCTGTCAGTATCAGTCTGTCAGTCAGTCAGTATCAGTCTGTCTGTCAGTAAGTCTGTCAGTATCAATCTGTCAGTTAGTCTGTCTGTCAGTCAGTCTGTCATTATCAGTCTGTCAGTTAGTCTGTCTGTCAGTCAGTATCAGTTTGTCTGTCAGTATCAGTCAGTCTGTCAGTATCAGTCTGTCAGTTAGTCTGTCTGTCAGTATCAGTAAGTCAGTATCAGTCTGTCTGTCAGTCTGTCAGTATCAGTCTGTCAGTATCACTCAGTCTGTCTGTCAATCAGTCTGTTACTCAGTATCAGTCTGTCAGTCAGTCAGTATCAGTCAGTCTGTCTGTCAATATCAGTCAGTATTAGACATGTGCAATTCATATCGGTCCGAATATGTATTTGTACGAATTTCGGACAATTCGGACATTCGGGTACTTCCGAAGGTCCGAAGTGTCGAAGTTCCAAAGTGCCGAAGTTCCGAAGTGCTGAAGTGCCGAAGTTGCCGAAGTTCCGAAGTGTTGAAGTGCCGAAGTTCTGAAGTGCTGAAGTGCCGAAGTTCCGAAGTTGCCGAAGTTCCGAAGTGTCGAAGTGCCGAAGTTCCGAAGCACAGTATTGCCTAAGTACTAATATACTTACCCAGTGAAAGAAGAAGAATGTTACATTGTAAATAATTGTAAATAAAAAGTATACAAACATAGCCAGGATTCAGCTGTAAGCATTTGCAACACTTACAACAATCAAGTAACACACATTCATATAAAATGTAAGTTACTTGGCCAGTCAATGTAATGACAGGAATGAATAAGTAGATAACTCCCTAATTCCCACGGTATTAGGGAGCTATCTACTAAAAGGCTGAAAGACCTAAATTGGTCTTTCAGACAAATTTACTAATGCTAAGTAAAGATTACTAAGTATTAGTAAATTATGCCCCTACTCGCTATACCGGGCATGTCTATTAAACAGTGAGCAGCCTGCTCACTGTAAAAAAAATAATAATAAGTTCCCCCCTCCCGAGCCCCTGGCCCCTACCCCTGAGCGGTGGGTGGGGGCCCTAATGTAAAATAATGGGGGGGACCTATTGTCCTCCCCCCGGGCCCCCACCCCTGAGCGGTGGGTGGGGGCCCTAAATCAGAATAAGGGGGGGGACCTAATGTCCTCCCCCTGGCCCCCACCCCTGAGCGGTGGGTGGGGGCCCTAAATTATAATAAGGGGGGACCTAATGTCCTCCCCCCTGGCCCCCACCCCTGAGCGGTGGGTGGGGGCCCTACAGTAACATAAGGGGGATCTAATGTCCTCCCCCTGGCCCCCACCCCTGAGCGGTGGGTGGGGACCCTAAATACTAATAAGGGGGGGGACCTAATGTCCTCCCCCCGCCCCAATGCCGAAGTTCCGAAATTCCGAAGTGCCGAAGTGCCGAAGTTGCCGAATTTCCGAAGTGTCGAAGTGCCGAAGTTCCGAAGTTGCCGAATTTCCAAAGTGTCGAAGTGCCGAAGTGCCGAAGTTCCGAAGTTGCCGAATTTCCGAAGTGTCGAAGCGCCGAAGTGCCGAAGTTCCGAAGTGCTGAAGTGCCGAAGTTCCGAAGTTGCTGAAGTTCCGAAGTCTTGAAGTTGCCGAAGTCCCGAATAGCAAAAATCCTGAATTTCGGAATGCCGAACCGAGCCGAACATTTTCCCCATGCACATGCCTAGTCAGTATCAGTCAGTCATCAGTCAGTCAGTATCAGTCTGTCAGTCAGTCTGTCAGTCTGTCAGTATAAGTCTGTCAGTCAGTATCAGTCAGTCTATCAGTATCTGTCTGTCAGTATCAGTAAGTCAGTATCAGTCTGTCTGTCAGTCAATCTGTCAGTCTGTCAGTATCACTCTGTCTGTCTGTCAATCAGTCTGTTACTCAGTATCAGTCTGTCAGTCAGTCAGTATCAGTCAGTCTGTCTGACAGTATCAGTCAGTATCAGTCAGTCTGTCTGTCAGTCTGTCAGTATCAGTCTGTCAGTCGGTCAGTCAGTATCAGACTGTCTGTCAGTCACTATTAGGGATGTGCATGGGCACAAAATTTGCACTTCCAAAATTCTGGACTTCGGCAATTCGGAATTTTGGCAATTCAGGATTACGGCAATTCCCTAACCTCTACCCCTAACCCTACCCATAAACCTCCCCCTACCATAACCCTACCCATAACCTACCCCAACTCTAACCCTAACCCTAACCCTACCCCTAACCCTACCCCCAACCCTAACCCTACCCCAACCCTAACCCTACCCTAACCCTAACTGTAACCCTAACCCTTCCCCCTAACACTACCCCTAACCCTACCCCAACCCTAACCCTAACTGTAACCCTAACCCTACCCCCAACCTTACCCCTAACCCTACCCCCAACCCTAACCCTACCACTATCCCTACCCCGAACCCAACCC
Source organism: Pelobates fuscus (assembly GCF_036172605.1). Lineage (NCBI taxonomy): Eukaryota > Metazoa > Chordata > Amphibia > Anura > Pelobatidae > Pelobates > Pelobates fuscus. Next base: position 15,189,216 of record NC_086319.1, read on the forward strand.
TACCCCTAACCCTGCCCCCAACCCTAACCCTAACTGTAACCCTAACCCTACCCCCAACCCTACCCCTAACCCTACCCTACTCCCAACCCTAACCCTAACTGTAACCCTAAATCTACCACCAACCCTACCACTATCTCTACCACTATCCCTACCACTAACCCTAACCCTACCACTAACCCTACCCCTAACCCTACTCCCAACCCTAACTCTACCACTAACCCAACCCCCAACCCTAACCCTACCCCTAACCCTAAATGTAACCCTACCCCCAACCCTAACCCTACCACTAACCCTACCCTCAACCCAAACCCTAACCCTAACCCTACCACTAACCCTACCCCCAACCGTAACCCTACCCCAACCTCAACCCTAACCCTACCACTAACCCAACCCCTAACCCTATCCCCAACCCCAACCCTAACCCTACCACTAACCCTACCCCTAACCCTATCCCCCAACCCCAACCCTAACCCTCATGGGTTCTTTAGACATAATTATAAAATCCCATTATTGTCCCATAATACACGCTATGATATTATGCAGCGTTTATATTATATATTTTAGGCTGGAGTTAGTTTAAGTGATAAGGTAGTTTAATGGTCTCTTTTACAATGTTATGGTCTAATGTTTAGTGTAGGGGTTACTGTTTAGTTATCGTGTAGTATGTTAGTGTAACACACAGGTTAATGTTTAGTGTTAGTGCAGTATAGATGTTAATGTGTATTGTAGGGGTTAATGTTTAGTTATTATTATTTCTATAGAGCCACCATATTATGCAGTGCTGTACTATAGTGCCGTATGTTATGGTAATGCAGGCGTTAATGTTCGACTTGTGCAAAATATGAAATTTCAGTTCTGTTGAATCATTTTTTCCAAAGGACGAAAATATTTGGGATATTGGTTCAGCTCGGCCTAGTTCAAATCAGTAACCAAATCAGGAGAACAAACCAAAAAGGTGCGAAAATTGGCCAATCGGCGTACTGCAAAATATATAGATAATGTAAATGTAACAATATGAATTATTATATTATTATTATTATAAACATACTATGAATTATTATGCTATTATTATTATTATTATTATTATACTATTATTATTATTATAAACATACTATGAATTATTATGCTATTATTATTATTATGATTATACTATTATTATTATTATTATTATTATTATTATTATAAACATACTATGAATTATTATGCTATTATTATTATTATTATACTATTATTATTATTATAAACATACTATGAATTATTATGCTATTATTATTATTACACTTTTATTATTATTATTATAAACATACTATGAATTATGTATATATTTTGTAATATACTAATAGAAGTAAATACCCACCACTTGGTTCACAGATCAAGTGAGAAAAAGTAGTGAATAGGGGACGAAACAGGAGGAAAAGTAAATAAAATGGATATTAATATATTATTTATTTACTAAATATATAAATATAGATTTATTTTTGATTTACTGCTACTCCTGTTTGTTTTCCTCTATTGGTCGCCTCTCACTCAATCTGTGAAAAAAATCAACATTCAGTCGTTGTCCCCTAAGCATTAATCATCTACTTTATTGGCCCCAATGACAGAATCCCGAATACTGCCCCCCATCCCCCAGCCCTGAACATGTTTGGCATTGAATGTCTAACGTTAGTCCATAATGTCGTTATATTTCGGGTCACCCTTCTTACAGATGGATTTGTACAGATAATGTGCAAGTAGAGAGGTTGGACTTGTGAGACCGCTTGACAAAAACTGGAATAATTAGACTCATAGACTTCTTGAACCATAATCACTACAACACACTGTCATAATACAATAATCTGCAGTGGATATGGTGCTGAGATTGCCCCTTTAAGGAGTAACCAAGTCACTTAATATATCGTGACATTTATTGTATGTTACTGGTCATTAAACGTTTATGCAAAAAATGAAAATGAGTGTTCTAAAAACACACTTTTTTTCTACATGTGGGTCTTTATATAATGTATTCAAATTAAAAACTAGCAGGAAAGAGAATCGGGCAGGACAAAAAAAATCGACTTCTTGGTGATGGTTTTCCAAGGCCCAGAATCTCAGGGCTCCCCTCTAACTCCGAAACTTACTTTAGAGGACAAAAAAATTATCCTCAATACAAACGATCATTTAATATAAAATTATAGCTGAAAACATCAGTGCGTTTGTTAACCTGCATTAAGCTGCGCATGTGAATCAGTTTAAGGTGACAGACACAGACAGTAAATTCCAGGCAGTGTTTTAATACAGGGAACTTGTGATCTCACACAGTACCCGGAAACAGCTTGAGTGAATTAGGGAGCGAGCCCTGGCCAGCGATCTGACTCTGTACACAGGCAGTGCTGACACAGATCGAACTGCGCGCTCCGTTCTGAGTCACTAGGAAAGCTGCGGCCACTCAGTGAGCAAAACACAGCTAATCTGAGGTTGATTTAACCCCAGACTCAGCAAGAGTTATTTACTAAACTCCGAACTGGAGAGAATTGAAATCCGAAACGCAAAAATATAACTGATGTGAAAATTTCTCCTCCAGCTACAGGGACATTTTAACTATCTCAGCCCCAAATTTTCCCCAGGAAGATTAGCTCTTATTGAATCTAGCATTGTCTGCTTTCTCACAAGACAAATAGGGCCCTACCAGGGGCCAGGTCATTCTGTGGGGCACCCAGTAACTGGCAAATAGAGATTAGACTTTTTACATTTTGATTTGGATAGAATTCTGTATATACAAAGTGTCAAAACTGACCTATACTAGACTTGTACATTTAGATTCAAATTTGGGCTGATCGACTATTCGAGGGGTAAAGGTATAATAATATCCGGAAGTATTACTTTACTGAGAGGGTAGTGGATGCATGGAATAGCCTTCCAGCTGAAGTGGTAGAGGTTAACACAGTGAGGGAGTTTAAGCATGCGTGGGATAGGCATAAGGCTATCCTAACTATAAGATAAAGCCAGGGACTAATGAAAGTATTTAGAAAATTAGGGGACAGTCACTAACTGTTGATTTTATTCACAGATCAAATGAGAAGTTACCAATAGAGGGATATATTATTTATATATTGTGCAGCACATCGATTTGGCCCATTTTCGCTCCATTTTTAGTTTTGTCTGAATATTTCCCCGACCAATTCTGCTGTGCACAAGTCTGGTAGAGATAAATGGAGTAAAAGGAAAGTGGGATCTTTTGGGTGGCTGCTAGAGGCAGCAATAGAATATAATATAAAGGGATATTCCAGTGCCAGGGAAACAAACTGTACAAGTACTTGTATGGCATGCTTCCTCAGATCCCTTCACATGGTGATCATATCCCTGACAAAAAATATTTTTAAATGTATTATCTATTAATACATGAATACGTTAACTGCTCGGAATGTCTCTTTAAGAGTTGTGAGGCGTAAAAAAGTAATAGTGCTAATGAAATTATTTGTATCTGTCCATCGACAATCCAGCTCTAATAGCTAGAAGTAGATATAGTAATAATACTGTATTTATACATTAGAAGTTTGACTGGAAGGGGACACAGATACAATGTTATTCTCTATTAAGTGATTATAGTCCTGTTTCCCAATGTGTGTGTCTTAGTAGAGCATTATGGGATACTGTATAAATTATAATAATAATGTACGTAAATTTCTGGATTCATAAGGACAGACAAAAAATAACCTCTCTGTGTTTTCCCTGTAATTTGTTTATAAGTAAAATACTAACTAATTCTTTCTCTCTCCTACAGGATCTCAGTTTTAAAGGTATATTACGGAAATTGCACGTGTGTGTGTGTGCGTGTGTTTGTGTGTGTGTGCGTGTGTAGGGTTGGGGTGTGGGGGTGATAATGATAAACCCTCAGCCTCAGGCTGTCTCCTGGGGGGAAATCAGCTCATTGCTGGCTTAGTAAATAGCACTCATTGTGTGGTTTAAGGACCAGGCGTGGGTTTGTTAATGACAAAAATATGTTGGAATTGTTTCGAAATGTATGTGTGTAACACAAGGATGGATTCACTGAGATCCCTGAATGGGATTAAACACAAAATGTATCACAAACCTTCTTATAACAGAGATCTGTGCAGCCCTCTTCCAGTGCGCCCAATGTTAACAGTCAGTCACTGAGCCAATACCTCTGTTTACGTATATGAATGCAGGTATATGTGTGTGTCTCTGTGTGTGCATACGGTAAACGAAAGGTGTTGTGGTCTGTGAGGTGACTGTATAACGGTATTAAACCCCAACATTTCAGCTGGAAAGAGGGATATTTTCAATTTAGGGGTGTGAGTAGGGGCGGGACCAGGGGGTTGGGCTGTTCTGGGTAGGGGTGTGAGGGGTGGGACTGTTCTGAGAAATTTTAGGTGACTTACTAATTTTATATAGCTAAAATTTAAAGGGACACTATAGTCACAAAAACAACTACACCTTGGTTCTATTTGTTCTGGTGAGTATAGCCTGTCCCTGCGCTCTTTTTGCAGTAAACACTGTCTTTATTTAACTAAAATGTAATTTATAAGAAGAACAGTGTATCTTAGTTCCACAGACTGATGTCTAAACACATTTATTGTAGTTTAACCCATTGCTGACGTTAGGGCGTGCTATGCCGTCTTACAAAAGGAGGACTTTAATACTGTTAGGGCCCAAAAAGGGACTGTCTCTCCTAAATAGGGACACTCGGGAGGTATAATATGCTGAATGTGCAGATAAATGTGTACTCATATATAATAATATATATGTATGTGTGTATCTGTGTGCTGATAGTGTCATGTACGTGTGTGCAAGGATATATATGTGTGTCATGTATTAGGCCATATTATGGTATGTGTGTGTGTGTGACAATGTATTGTGTGTGCGAGGATATATATGTGTTCCATGTATTAGGCCATATTATGGTATGTGTGTGTGACAATGTATTGTGTGTGCGAGGATATATATGTGTGTCATGTATTAGGCCATATTATGGTATGTGTGTGTGTGTAACAATGCATTGTGTGTGCGAGGATATATATGTGTGCCATGTATTAGGCCATATTATGGTGTGTGTGTGTGTGTGTGTGACAATGTATTGTGTGTGCGAGGATATATATGTGTGCCATGTATTAGGCCATATTATGGTATGTGTGTGTGTCTGTTTGACAATGCATTGTGTGTGCGAGTATAATGTGTGTCATGTATTAGGCCATATTATGGTATGTGTGTGTGTCTGTTTGACAATGTATTGTGTGTGCGAGGATATATATGTGTGCCATGTATTAGGCCATATTATGGTATGTGTGTGTGTCTGTTTGACAATGCATTATGTGTGCGAGTATAATGTGTGTCATGTATTAGGCCATATTATGGTATGTGTGTGTGTCTGTTTGACAATGCATTGTGTGTGCGAGTATAATGTGTGTCATTTATCAGGCCATATTATGGTATGTGTGTGTGTCTGTTTGACAATGCATTATGTGTGCGAGTATAATGTGTGTCATGTATTAGGCTATATTATGGTATGTGTGTGTGTCTGTTTGACAATGCATTGTGTGTGCGAGTATATATGTGTGTCATGTATTAGGCCATATTATGGTATGTGTATGTGTGTGTTTGACAATGTATTGTGTGTGCGATGATATATATGTGTGCCATGTATTAGCCCATATTATGGTATGTGTGTATGTGTGTGTATGACAATGTATTGTGTATGCGAGGATATATATGTGTGTCATGTATCAGGCCATATTATGGTATGTGTGTGTGTGCGAGGATATATATGTGTGTCATGTATTAGGCCATATTATGGTATGTGTGTGTGCCTGTTTGACAATGCATTGTGTGTGCGAGTATATATGTGTGTCATGTATTAGGCCATATTATGGTATGTGTGTGTGTGTGACAATGCATTGTGTGTGCGAGTATATATGTGTGTCATGTATTAGGCCATATTATGGTATGTGTATGTGTGTGTATGACAATGTATTGTGTATGCGAGGATATATATGTGTGCCATGTATTAGGCCATATTATGGTATGTGTGTATGTGTGTGTATGACAATGTATTGTGTATGCGAGGATATATATGTGTGTCATGTATCAGGCCATATTATGGTATGTGTGTGTGTGTGTGTGTGTGACAATGCATTGTGTGTGCGAGTATATATGTGTGTCATGTATTAGGCCATATTATGGTATGTGTATGTGTGTGTATGACAATGTATTGTGTATGCGAGGATATATATGTGTGCCATGTATTAGGCCATATTATGGTTTGTGTGTGCCTGTTTGACAATGCATTGTGTGTGCGAGTATATATGTGTGTCATGTATTAGGCCATATTATGGTATGTGTATGTGTGTGTATGTGTGTGTTTGACAATGCATTGTGTGTGTGAGGATATATATGTGTGACATGTATTAGGCCATATTATGCTTTGTGTGTGCCTGTTTGACAATGCATTGTGTGTGCGAGGATATATATGTGTGCCATGTATTAGGCCATATTATGGTATGTGTATGTGTGTGTATGTGCGAGTATATATGTGTGTCACGTATTAGGCCATATTATGGTATGTGTGTGCCTGTTTGACAATGCATTGTGTGTGCGAGGATATATATGTGTGCCATGTATTAGGCCATATTATGGTGTGTGTGTGTGTGTGTGTATGACAATGTATTGTGTGTGCGAGTATATATGTGTGCCATGTATTAGGCCATATTGTGGTATGTGTGTGTGTGTGTGTGTGTGTGTGTGTGTATGACAATGCATTGTGTGTGCTGTTCTGAGGGTATATGTGTGAGATTGCCTTATCGCCATGCCTACCATTTGTTGTCATTTATTAAGCGATTCAGATACATTCAAATTATTTAGGAAGTTCACTTATTCTGAATTATCCCAGACCCAGAATTCTAAGTTCCCCAAACTCTCCAAAATGCTGTAACTTCGGGCATTAAATCCTCTGCTTTCTGCGACTCTGTGAGAGCTCATGTTTTATGAGGGTAAACTCAGCTGGGGGGCAGGAAGGGGGATTAATGGATGAGATCAAGCAGTCAGCCCACCTGTGGGCCTCTGGTTTCCTAATTTAAAGCAAATGCTCAGAAGTGAGCTGTGCACATCATTTGCCACAATGTTTCCATAACGTACCCAGGGGAGCAGAGGCTGCATCCCTCTCCTCTCAGTTTGTGGTCCTGACTCCCTAACATGTTGTGCAGTTACACAAAGTATCAACACACATTGTACCCCAGGGCTTTGCTAACAATAAAATCCTGCAAAGTGTCCCAGAGAGCCTCTGCTGTACTCCCCTTGCTATCCCCCCACTAACCCCATGTAGACTTCTCAGCCCCCCTGGTGCTTCCCAAATTCTCTTTTTCTTTGGAAAGGCCAGTGCTGATCTGCTCATTCCCCTGCCCTCCCTTCAGAGGAAACTCCCTCTGTGAAACCCTAGAACCTCCTACACTCAGATCTGACTCAGGAGTCTGTCCCAGGTCCCCTCTCAGGATTGGGGATGAAGTTTCTGAGCAGGATGCTGTCTCTGGCTGTGATTGTGTTTCTCCTGCAGAGAGGTGAGTGCTGGGGGGCACAGCTGGCAGTAGTTAGGGAGCAGGCTCCACATAATGTGTCACTAAGTTTGGGCATGATGCTGGGCATGACACTGAGGGCATTCAAATGGTTAAACATCTGCATGACTCATATGGACCAACATTGTGTAGTGAGCTTAATTCATAGACAAACTCTGTGTTTCTTATCTGTGTGTGCTGTGTGTTTATTTGTGCATCTGTTTTTGTATTTCTTACATGTATGTTTATGTGGTATGTGTGTATTTGTGTGTCTCTGTGTGTTTGTGTGTATGTGTGCGCTGTGTGTTTCTCTGTGTATCTGTTTTTGTGTTTCTTACATGTGTGTTAATGTATTATGTGTGTATTTGTGTGTCTCTATGTGTCTGTGTGTCTGTGTGCGCTGTGTGTTTCTATGTGTATCTGTTTTTTTATTTCTTACATATGTGTTAATGTATTATGTGTGTATTTGTGTGTCTCTATGTGTCTGTGTGTCTGTGTGCGCTGTGTGTTTATGTGTATCTGTTTTTGTATTTCTTATATGTGTGTTTATGTGGTATGTGTGTATTTGTGTGTCTCTGTGTGTCTATGTATGTGTGTGTCTATTTGTCATATTGTGCTCTGACCTGATGGACCCTGTGAGATAAAATTATTTGTGGATTAATATTGTTGTTAAAAGTAACAAACAGGAACAAAATATTAGAAATAAACCTCCAACCCAATGAGGATAATAAAAAAACTAAACTAAAACAACCCTTTGTCCTAAATATAGTTTGTTTATGTTTTAACTGTTCCAGTGATTTGTGTCTTCACACAATATATATTCCAGTTTATTCTGACAATCTGATGATGTGGGGGAAGAGAGAGAGAGAGAGTGTTGGGGGGGGGGGGGTGGGGGGGGGGGTTGGTGGATTTATTAGGGTACTGTAAGTGTTCTGCCATTATCTTTCACTAATATAATGTATTTATATCAAGGAAATAGGGATAACATTATATGCTAATGCTTTCATCCATGCTGCTCTGGAACTCCCACTGTTAAACCTTTTATTGCCAATTGCTGCACTTTCATTCAGACCCCTGGCACTGACAGGGTTAAAGAGAAAGGGAACCCCCAACTTATTGCTGGGCGCCCATCTGGCTCTCAGTGGGTTACATCTGCTGGTTTAATTATTCAGATCTACTTATGGAATATATATTATTGTGCCAGTCACTTAGTGTGGGGGGGCAAGGGGGAGGGGGGGTTATCCATGGGCAATTTACAGAAACAAGTTGGTTATAATGATCAATAAGTGGTATCTAGTTTATAAAGCACCAACATATTCCAAAGTGCTGTACAATAGGTGAAGGACACATACAAATAACTGCAATAGGAGGTTTGCCGTATCCAGTGGAACATCTTTCATATTTGTAAATGAATTAAAGTGGGATTTTATTTATCTATTTATTTATTTTTATTATTATTATTTATTTAAATTCCGATTGATATTTAATTTATGCCTGGCACTGGGGGGAGGTAAATGAATGAAATTAGCTTTCTTGTTTAATACGTTGAATACACAGAGTTCTACGAGTATAGATTAATTCTAGAGCACAGTTCTAAAGATGGTGCAGTCACCATGGAAACTGGTAGAACGGTCCTGCAGATTGGGTCGGTTTACCCGAATGCCCCAGAACTGCTCATTATATGAAACCCCTATTAATAGTACTATGTGCTTTAGCTCCTAATCTTTTCCAACTATATCTTGGGATAATAATGTAATCCAATTTCTCAGTAAGTAAGTAAATGGCGTCCGTGGACTCCAGCCACCATAGCCACTTAGTTGAAATGAAGTTGTAATGTAAATGGAGTGGTCATTTAATGTCAGATTATTTCCTGAATTAAATCGCTGGACTGACTGTTAGGAAACAATTCCTGAAAGATTCATTTTAGGATAGTTCTATGTTGGAGCCCACAGGCTCAGTGATGCAGGGCCAATCCTCGGTGCACAGGGTGCACTGCGCCCAGGCACCAGGGAGCTGAGGCACTAGGGTCCAGGATTACCTACTCCCTCGCCAAAGGTAAGCCTCAGAGAGGGTGAAAGAAAGACCCTTATATACCTCAGTAGACCACCTAACCCCCCACTACACTCCTTATCCCCCATTATATATCCTAACCCCTAATATTGAACTCCAGACTACACCCCTAACAACCACTACTGCTCCTATACCTCGTTACAGCTAACCTGACTTCGGTTATTAGCACCACTACTGCCCCTAACTCTCCACTACTGCCTGTATACCCCACTGCTAATACCCCTAACCCACACTACATATTCCAACCCACCACTTCAGCCCCTAACCCACAGTACATATATCCCACTACAGCTCCTATTTCCCACAACACCTCCTATCCCACACTACTGCCCTTAGGCCACACTAAAAACCTCTATCTCCCATTACAGCCCCAATTCCCCACTATAGCACCTAACCACCAACTACTGCCACTTAGCCCCACTACAGCCCCTATACTCCCACTAAAGCTACCTAACTCCAATTACTGCCCATAACCCCCACTATAACACCTAACCACCAACTACTGCCACAAAACCCCACTGCAGCCTCTATAGCCCCACTGCAGCTACCCAACTCCCACTACTACCCCTAACCACCACTACATCCCCTAACCCCCACTATAGCACCTAACCACCAACTACTGCCACAAAACCCCACTACAGCCCCTATACCCCACTGCAGCTACCCAACTCCCACTACTACCCCTAACCACCACTACAGCCCCTAACCCCCACTATAGCACCTAACCACCAACCACTGCCACTAAACCCCACTTCAGCCCCCCTATACCCCCACTACAGCACCTAACCACCAACTACTAAACCCCACTACAGCCCCTAACCCCCACTACAGACCCTAACCCCCACTACAACCCCTATACTCCCACTACAGCTACCTAACTTCCACTACTGCCCCTAACCCCCACTATAGCCCCTAACCACCAACTACTGCCACTAAACCCCATTACAGCCCCTATACCCCCACTACAGCCCCAACCTAAACTGTAGCACCTAGCCCCCACTACTGCCACTAAACTGCACTACTGCCCCTAACCCCCACCACAGCCTCAGATGTAAGCTCATGGACTATCTAACTAAGCACTTTGTATAAGAGAGCTTCAATGGCTAGATCTCAGCTTACGGGCAGGCCCCTCTCTACTTTTTGCATTTGTCCGTGCATATTGTTTGTTCTCCCCTAATTGTACAATGCTGCAGAATATGTTGGCGCTTTATAAATAAATAAATAATGGAGAGACTGAGTCATTGCCATAGAAACAAGCATGTCTTTATTGGACATTTGTAAAGGGGAGGGGTTAGTAAGATGATCGCGCCCACCTAAGGCGCCGAAAAAATTAAATCTGCACCCAGGCGTCTGTGACCCTAGGATTGGCCCTGCGGTGACACTAAAACTTACAGAACTGGGTCACGTTGGGAGCGTGTAGGGAGCCCTGAACCCAGTGATATATTAACAGTTTGACTTCAGTGAAAGGAAACTTCCCAGGTCTGCTTCTCCCAATACACAATCACAATACTTATACCGGATGAGGCATAGTACCAGTACCAGAGTCACAGTAATTTATACGTATATAGAACAAACATAATGAAATATTTACGTTAGGTATCAATTCATTGAACGCTAACTGATCCCTTGAGTTACAGTTTGGGAGTTTATTCACTAAATAGTTAATTGTGATAAAATACAAAACTGAAATTTTAAAATCTAAGCCACAATTACTTCTCGTTATCTTTATTAGCAAATAGTGTGTTTTGTTTTAAAAGGTGTTTGTTTTTCAAATTCACCCCATTCAGTCTTGTGAATTCATACACAGTGTAGTTAATATATTTAGATTTATTTAATTTTATGAAATATTTTACCAGCATGGTCCACAATACATTGTGGTGACAATATTGTTGTTAATCTGAAACACTGAGAGTAATAATTATAAGCTGATAACATGTCATTGATGCATTTATTACTTTATGAGATTGTGTTGTGTGTTTAGCAGCAGATGTAACCATTTGTGTGTGAGAGTTGGACTGTGTGCTGTGCTGGAATTACATTGTATCCAGTGACTGGTAGGACAATGTGTACCCATTATTGCACACCCACACAGGCACCCACCCACCCCCTACCTACCTACCCAGATTATTTCACATTTGGCTTAGAAGTTTGTTTTGAGCATCTGAGTGAGAGAATTAAAGACAAGGAGGGGGTAATCTGTCTGTTTACATCCTGTTTGTACATCAAAGGCCCCAGCAGAGTGTGTAATACAGAGTAACATGACCCCCGGATCCCCCTACACAATGCCTGTCTATTAGCAAACATCATTATCCCCATCATTTGGCCACTCAATGCAGATCCCTGTCCCTTGATCTTCATCAATAGTGTCTGCTCTTAATGTCCCTGTCTTCAAGGAATTGTTCATTTAAAGGCCGGTTATCCCTGGTTGTAATTATTAACCACAGCTCACATTATAGGCTGGCTGTACCCGCTCTCCTCCATTAAATGACTTTAACATTTGTTCAGGTTGCCTCTGGCCATTTCCATCTTCTAGAAAGACTTGCGAAAGAGCTTTTCGTTACAGCCCCTGGGGTCCAGGACAACTACTGTCCCCATCACTCCTGTTCGGAGTTCAGGCTACGACTTACATTGTGATTAAGAAATCCATTACAGGAAATGTCTGACTCCCCAGCTACGGTGTGGACAATGTTCACCTAGGCAGTCAGTGGAAGCATGATGGGAGTAGCAATCCATGATGACCTTTGTGTGTGTGTGTGTGGGGGGGGGGGGGAGGGGTTGTATTAATGGGATTGTTGCACCCTGTAAAGACACATATACAGCGCTACGGAATTTTGCTGGTGCTATATAAATAATAAAATAATAATATAGACCTGAGTGGGGGCTCACTGAAGGCAAGCTGCTGTGTTTTTGCCTCCTCTTGACTTTTTAGAAATACAGTTTTTGACTCATCTCCATGTGATTGGGGTTTATATAAAGTTTAATCCAGACATGGACCCTGTGCTCACTGCACCAAGTGGGTTATCATCTATATCTCACAGACGAGACATAAAATAGGTCAAAACGTTTATCTGGAAATTATGCACCTGGGAATCTCAGGTTTATGACTGTAGGAGTGAGATTATTCTCATATCCAAGGCATAAAGGGTCCTAGTGTAATGGCTATAGTTTGGTAGTGGTAGTTTGAGACTTCACGCAGCGACTGAGCTTTGTCCATGTTCACTGCTCTGGTAAATTCTATTTAAAATGATGCTCAACAAGACTCAATCTCGTCGACAAGTTGCCCTGTATAAATTAATAAATTCTTTGTACAACGCCGGCATTAGGCCTCGTGCTGTTCATTGTGATAAATACTCAAAAAAAGTGTTCAAAGCACCATGAGATCCTATTTTACAGAGATGTTGGTACATACATGGAACAGATTTCCAGGAATGGCGGATGCAATAGAATGTTAGGGAATGCAGAAATGCTTATTGTTATCCCAAAACACAAAGACGTATGAAAAAATAGGCCTATTTATACCAAAATGGCATTTCTGTGAAGGCCAATGAAAGAGTAGTTAGTTATCTATGTTTTTACATATATGTTCATATGAAGAAACCAATAAGCCAAAAGAAAGTATTCTCACAGGACTCCCAGTGAATACTATAGCAATAAAGACACGTCCCAACAAACAAAATCAACGTTACGACCCAACTGCATCTTTATCAAGATCTTGTATACTGCCTGTGTGTGCTTTCTGTGCTGGGCAGTGGGCACCAGGGAAGCACCCAGATATTGTTGAATATTTAGTATTTCAATATGGAGTGTGTGTGTGTGTGCGCGCGTGCGTGTGTGTGTGTGTGTGTGTGTGTGTGTGTGTATACATATGCATTTGCAATCATTTTTTTATTAGAATGATGGGCACAGCATCCAAATGCCATATTTGCCAAATCTCTGCACTCACGAAAATATAAATGAAAGAGCTCCATATTATATATAGGGTGATGTTCTTTCTCAAGTATTTCTGCTATTTCTCATTGCGTTCCAGTAACTTCTGTTTTACTCATTAATCCCTGCGGTTATTTATTCGGAGAATGGATTTCAATGATGCAAACAATTTATGTGTATTGGTGGTCTCATGGAAATGACTCCCAGCAGAGCTGGTCAGAGGCATCTAGGCAATTGAGAAATGTGTGGTGTAGTCTTTCAGTTATTCCAATAATAAAAAGCCAAAGACATTACAAGATGAAACAAAATAACCCTTCCAACGCAGTTAAATATTAAATCATAAATCGCTGGTAAGACCACACCTTGAATCTGCTGTGCAATTTTGGGCACCTGTTCTAAAGAAGGATATTATGGCACTAGAAAAAGTGCAGAGGCGGGCTACGATATTAATAAAAGGAATGGAACATATCAGTATGTAACTATGTATAGTGTCAGGAATACAAATGTGTATTCCTGATACTATACTTCTAAATAGCAGTTTTGTCCCCCCCCCCAACTTCAGTTAAAAAGGTGGTTTACTAACCTCTTTCTAGCACCTTGTGGGTCATGTGTCCTTAAGGGGTTAAAGGTAGTTCCTGCTCCCCTCCCAGAGCTCTTATGTCTCTAGAATTTACTGATTTAATTTAACGAAGCAAACTGTGTAGCTTCCTTTCAGACTGTTTATCAAGTCTGTGAAGTAGTGATGGTATCCAGTAGTTAACGTTTTATTTGAGATTGGGCCATGGCATGAAGGACGAATGACGAATGTGCTATAAATGATGGCGGAATGAAAATACATTTTGTTAGCTGGATAGACAAATCCATGTCGATATGGCTTCTCTTTGTTTTCTTAGTCAGCTCCCCCTGAAATTGAAACAATGTGAAATAATGAAGTGCGTTATCACCAGGGGAGATCTGGGGTTTAATTCCCATGGTCTGGTATAAGGAAGTGGGTGATCTGTGCTTCCGCTGGCTCAGATCTCTATTTGTGGCTTCTCTTTGCTGATGTTCTGTAGTTGGGACTCAGGGACATGGACCTGATGCCACATCTAGACACTCACAGCCAGTAATTCCTCTCACCAGAAAGGAGGAATGGACGGGTGGTGTGTGCCACCAGAAGTACAAATCGTTTCAACCTCATCGTATCTTCTAACCTTTTACTCAGGACAGTCCTGATGTGAAAGCCTTGTTTGGTGAAGTCATGTCCTCCAGTGATTTCCTTCTTCTATGGGTCATTGGAGATGAATAGATTCTGCTGGCTTATCAGTGATGGTCCATGTTGTGTCAGCTCAAATTTACTTGTGCGGCTGGTTTGAAAGCACAGTACTTCTCATCCTAAGGACTACTGAGAGAATTTGGGACTGGAAGACAGTTTAAAACATTAATTTTGGAGTTACACCTCTGTTTGTTTATACAGTTTGTATCCTGTAGACTCAGTCAGGTACTTACCATACACATCACATTTACAGGTGCTCCAAAAGTCACTTCTCATGGTATCAGTCTTTTGTCCCCTTCTCATTAGTCTGAGTTCTTATGAGGTCAGAGTGACAGATGTAATCTCAATACACAACATGATCATACATTGTGACTGGACGTCATCATTATCTCTGAGTCCATCGTATCAGAATAGATGAGATAAAGTCCTATTATTGCTCTTTCCAATGGACACACTTCTGTTTTTACCTTCTGATCTGTGTTGACATACCTGGAAACATTAAAACTAAAGTAAGCTGATATCTCTGTATTTTTATTCCTATTGAGAAAGGGTGAAAAAAAACTTTTTAGATATAAGAGAATGGGAGAATCCCCAAAAAAACAGTTAAGAAAATGTTGACCACAAATCCGCTCTAGAGTTTCTCTGGAGACCAGTGACCTGGAAGACAGTAAATATGTGACATACTTGGGGATTTGTGTGGATGGAGTATAGAATCCATTGGACTGTTGGAACCTGAGGAGGTATTATAGAAGCAAATTCAATTGTCCCACTGCTGCTCAGACAGGTAACATTATCTCACTGAGTATCATCAATGTGGATTGTTCAGTCCACTCGAAGAGATTTAAATGTAGTAGAGGGAGATCTATCTTACTTCTCCCATTATTTTACAGTGTTTATGTACAAATGAGTTCACTGTCTCAGGCCATTCCAGATACCTCCTTCATGCAAACAATACTCTGCCTATGTTGTGGAAGATGAAGCTCCATCCAGTGATGCTTCCAGGTGGATCAAAAGCTGGACCTTGACTTTTTTAAAATGTACATCTTTCCAGCCTATCAGTAAATAACCGCCAGATGGCTAAATCCGGATAAAGCACGATTTAAAGATTTATAACATGTTTTATCATTTTTCATAGTGTTGTTAATCAAGCAGAATTCTTAATGTAATTTTGCTACTAGATATCTGTGTGCGCCAACCTCTCCATTAAAATTTATATTTATTAATGGACATTTTAAATAATTATTCCAAGTCAGGAGACATGAATTAAAATGTTTTGCCAGTGTACGGATTTTATTGGTAGTATTTTTTATATGAGTTCACTTGAGATGTTTTATTATAAACTCAGGTTGGACGGAGGACGCCATTTAAATTACGATGAATTAAGTGTTAGTATGTTATTTGTGCCAAATTGCCCGTACAGTCAGCGTTTGCAGCTTCTGCCAGAATTGAATACACTGACTTTTACATCAGATATCTGGAAATGTTTTTTGTGTATGGGTATAGTTTAGATTTGTCAAAAGAAAAATATTCCAGTAAAAGTTGGTGAGGACAGAGTGTGATTTTTTTATAGAGAATTAACTTAAAATAGAGGTTTCTGGTAGAAGGAGAAGATTTCTAAGAGAATATGGGTGATTTCTCAGGATCTAGGGCAGATTCTTGGTGTCAGAGATTGACAGATTCTTGGGATGTTAGGGCAGATTTGCATATTATCTCTGAATATCCGGATTCTTTGCAGGGAATTGTAGAAATAATATTGTAAAGTGCTGCGGAATTAGTATAATAAAAGAAAAGGGTAGATTCTAAATGTGTAAAAGAGCAGCTTTTCAGGGTAAATGTGCAAAGTTTCAGGGCGAACGAATGTGCAGATTCAAAGAGTCTCAGGGTGAATAGGCAGATTCTCAGAGTAAATGAGCAGATTCCCATAAAAAACATTCTAGCAGTGTCACTTTCTAAATCTAGGACCCGTTATCAGGATTGTTCAAAGTGAATTTTAACTCCAAAGTAACCGAACTGTGAGCATAACTGACTTGGACAACTTGTCTGGTTTGGCTGTTTTGATGTAACATTTTTTTTTTATATATAATTCTTTATTTTTTCATCTTGGTAGACATAGTGATAGCTCGTTAGCATATTAGCTTGTGCAAAAGTCAAGTAACATGTCATGCATTTGAACATTGTTATATAATAAACAACCATAGACATTGCACATTCATTGTAAGTCACATCTTCGTCACCGTCCACCAAGGAGTTTTGAATTAACTCTGCACAGTAACCGGTTAAAGAAAAGAGGGGGGAGTAACGGATAGGGAGGGGAGGGAAGGGGGAGGGGATCCTCAAGCGGAGATCGGAGTTTCGTCTGGATTAGACTGGCTTACACTCGGGGTAGGTCAGGAATGGTAATGCCTCCTGTTCCAGTCTCAGTCTTCTCTATCAGTGGCCTTCCAGGGTTCCCAAACCTTTTAATATGTTTGTATAGTACCTCTCACTTTTGCAGTGAGGTGGTCCATAACGTGGATGTCTCTTATTTTGTGTATCACCGTTTGGATCTGGGGGATTTCGGGTTTAAGCCATGCCTGTGCCATGGTGAGTCTAGCTGCCAGGGTGATTTTACGGAGGAGTTTTTGTTCCCTTCCTGTCCAGTCGTCCATTGGTCTGGACAACAGGTACACCCATGGGTCAATGCCTACCCTTCTCTGGAACACTCTGTCTAAGAGGTGTTCTACTTCTCTCCAAAAGGCCTGTGCCTTTGGGCAGTCCCACCACATGTGCCTGTACGTCCCTTTATGTCCGCAGCCCCTCCAGCACAGGTCATCAGGGATTTTGCACATGTGGTATAGCTTCACTGGGGTGGTATACCATCTAAACATGGTTTTGTAAGCCTGTTCCTGTTGTGTAACGCATATCGAGGTGGCCTTATTTGCTTCCCATATGTCTCTCCAGTCTGTGCCCTCCAGGGCCCCTCCCAGATCTGATTCCCATTGGGTCGTGTAATGTAGTTCCCCCCAATCAGTGTTATTGGAGCTAAGGTGTGCATAAAGTGATGATATGAGCCCTTTCGGGGGGTTTTCTTTTAGGCACATTTTTTCTCGAAACCCGTTGGTGTAGTCCGTGCTGCAGTTTTTGCTAGGTTGTGTTGTGCGAAATCCCTGATCTGTATGTATCGAAAGAAATCTGAGGGTGTTAGCCTTGTCTGTTCTGCCAGGGCTTCGAATGTTAGTACCTGGTCGCCCTCATACAGGTGGATTGCCCGCTGTAGGCCCGCCCATCGCCGGTCTCCCGGTGCTGAGTGCCACATGGCAATCTGGGCTATCTGGGCTGTGAGGTAGTAGTTGTGGAGATGGGGCAGGCCTAATCCTCCCCCATCCTTGGGTCTATACAAGACATTCCTGGACACCCTGTGTCGCCATATGAAATTTCCTATAGTCTTTTGTAGGGGGGCCAGGTCAGATTTGGAGACAGGGATGGGCAGTGCCTGGAAGAGGAAGAGGAGTCTGGGTAATATATTCATCTTAATCGTGTGGACCCTTCCTATCCACGACAGGGGCTTGTCTATCCATTTGTCTAGGTCCGCGCTAAGAGTTTTGAGGAGGGGGGTGTAGTTGGCTCTGTATAGGTGTGTGGGGTCTGCAGTGAGCTGTATCCCCAGGTATTTTATGGCTGCGTTTGCTATTGGTATTCAGTAGTGTTCTCGTATGTATGTCACGTCTGTGGGTGTGATGGCAATTGGGAGCGCCGTGGATTTGGCCAGGTTTACCTTGTAACCTGAGAGTGTGCCATATTCCGTCAGTTCTTGGGTCAGGGTTCTCATTGAGTCTTTTGGGTTCGTGAGGGTGATTAGTACGTCGTCGGCGTATCCGGAGACTTTGTAAGTCTGGCCGCCTACCTCTATTCCCTGGATAGCCTGGTTAGAGCGGATTGCTTGTAGTAGGGGTTCTAATGTGAGCACAAAGAGGAGGGGGGAAAGCGGGCACCCCTGCCGTGTACCGTTGTGCAATGGGAAGGGGGCTGTCTGTGCTCCCGGGATACGGATATGCGCTTTGCCGTCCGTGTACATGGCTTGAACTGTCGCGATGTATGTCTCGGGGAATCGGAGGTGTCTCAGGAGCTCAAACAGGTACTTCCATTTTACCCTGTCAAATGCCTTTTCGGCGTCTAGTGAGAGCATAAGGGATGGGGTGTGTGTGGTCGTCTGTGTCCAGATTAAGTCAATGTTGCGTCGGGTATTTTCGAATAATTGTCGTCCAGGAATAAATCCTACCTGATCTGCATGTATTAGGTGTGTAAGTTGTGGGGACAGTCGTTCCGCTAGGATCTTTGCTAGAATTTTGACGTCATGGTTTATTAGTGATATGGGTCTGTAGTGTTCTGGATAGGTTGTGTCCTTCCCCGGTTTTGGAATCAGTACTATATGGGCTGTGGACATTTCTGGGTCGGGGGGTCCTCCCTGCATCAGGTGGTTACACCATTTGGCTAGGTGGGGAAGTAGTTCCTCCCTGTATGTTTTGTAGTAGCTCCCCTCAAAGCCATCGGGGCCTGGGGCCTTGGGACCTGCTGATCTCGGCTGCCAGGTAGGTTTTCACCTCCATTAACTTGGTTAGTATCTGGGAGGTGTCCCCCCTGGGTGAGCCTGCAGGCTGTGGTGACGCTGGGCGGTTTGATGGTGCCGCGGGTCTCAGGCTGTGGCGGCCGCCATCTTGTTGGTCGGTCTGGCGGGAAGCCGCGAACATGTCGGCCACAGAGGTCCGGGCGTCCGCCGTTTTTTGGGGCGGCTTTTTTGACTGCCGCTTGTCCATGCCTGGGGGTGGTAGGTGTTGGGGCAAGGTTGCTGACTTTTTGGCTTGATCAGGGTGCTTTTGATGGCTGTGGGGCCTATTTTCGTCGGGAGCTCAGCTCACATGCGTCCGTCCAGGCTCGCGGTCAGGCCACGCCCCCTTGATGTAACATTTTTAATTCACTTTGAATTGACTTTGCATTCTGACTTTAGTAACACTGTATGGTAGGCCGCTCCTGTCTCTCTTCCGCACCCACCTTATAGATCAAAAAAGACCCTTATCCACTGATTACGTGGTCCGTGGCTTGTGGCCAGTAAAAATACTCAGCTATCAAAGTTGGCAAAAGATTACTCGGCATCTCCCAAATGGGATATGGAAGGGTTAATATAATGAAGGGTCTCTGGATCAGCAAGTCCAGGTGCATTTATGTTTAATCGTTTTCCTTATCCAGTTGATTTTCAAGTATTTCGTAATGTTTTGTTAAAAGCCTTGCATTGGAAACCGCAGGGGACCGCAGTTTGAAATAGTTTTTAACCTCATTAGCTGATTCACAGACAGCTGTAACGTCATTCTCTTGGCATTCTTTGTTTTAAATTGACCAAGCATTTCATTGTATGATTTTACAGTCTGCCCGGTACTCAGAACGTGCACATAAGGGATTATATACTAAACAGTGAGTTATAAGGCGTGTCACGGGGAGGCGAAGCTGAATTTGCTAAATTTATACTAACATGGTTCAGATAAAAATATACAACTCCGCTACATGACTAAAGATGCAAGCTTGTTTTTGTTGCTTCACTGTTTAGTATATAACCCCCATTCACAAGCCAAATCTACTTAAAAATGGAAAACTGTTTTAGATGGAGTACCCCTAGGCAAATGGCCTAGATCTGGTGATTTTTCAATTAAAATGGATTTAACAACAGAACAGAGGCAGACTCTCTTGGACAGCATGGGCAGACAGATGAGCTCAAGCTGTACAAGTACTTGTATGGCTCAATGGGAAATCCATGGTTCCCCAAATGACATCATTGAGTAGGAGGTGGAACCTAAGTCCTGTAGCCCATGGATCAGCGCAGCTAAGAGGAATAGGCCTTGACAGAGCCAGGAGGTAGGCATAGCAACCACAGGAAGTTAGTGGCAGCTAGCATGCTGGGTAGGGCGGAGCCATAAGGGGAATATTTACACAAGCCATTATATGAAGTGGCCATTTTAACTAAACCTAAGCTTACCTGTCAGTTGTCCCTCCCACCCTCCCTGTATTTGGTTAGGTTAGTTGATTTCCTGTTTTTTCACAGCGGCGGGGAATGGCCTGGTTAAATCGGAGGGTAGATGGAGGAGAAAGTGGGCATCCTGAGGTTTAGTGTGGATTGGGCAGTGTTGCACGTGGTTGGTAGGTTCGAGCCCGTCGGTGGCTCCGAACCTGGGGGTGTGGTGGTGTCTTGGTACACCCCTACAATGGATATAGTGGTAGCGGTGTCTTGGTACACCCCTACAATGGATATGGTGGGTAGCGGTGTCTTGGTACACCCCTACAATGGATATGGTGGGTAGCGGTGTCTTGGTACACCCCTACAATCGATATGGTGGGTAGCGGTGTCTCGGTACACCCCTACAATTTAACCTGGTGGAAATGTGGTCATATTGGACGGCCAGTTTCTGTATTAACATGTTTTTTAGATGGTTATCTATTGTTATTATTGTGGGGTCATTGCTAGGGGTATGTTATGTATATGGGGGGATGTTAACTTTAATAAGATTTGTTGGCAATGACCCCATTTGTTATTCCTTAATTATTTTATTAACAATTTAATAAAGCTGTGGACTAATTATTTCCAACAGTATAACCTGTGTCCGTGTTTTAATGGGGGTTGGGGTAAGGTTAGCGCATATGCCGGCAAATCCGACTGTGCGCCTGTCATGCAGATTTACCCAAACAAAGAAACCAGCAAGCATTTCAAAGGTATATTTTCAGAGACAGTTTTATTGCACTATAACCACTCAATAGGCTTTAGTGTTTATTGTGTTTGGACTGCCCTTTGAGCATTGCTTCTGCAGCAGCGGTTGGGGGCAAATAAAACACTAATTGGATGTATCCATCCCATGACCATGCTATCCTAGCCAAGACGTGTTACCGCTGGCCCAGACTATCTCAGGAGGTACAGCAGGGAAAGGCACAAGAAGGTAGAATTTTGTAGCGTTAAATAGTACAAACTAATTACGATAATATTTTCCAAGTCATTCTGCTGTTTAAAATATTAAATAAATTGAGGGTAAAATGAATGGAACAATAATCTTGAAGAGAACAGGTCCTCTTTTTCACTTGTTTTATATTTGGTAAAGTCATGTGTTTGCATTAGACTTGTTGCTAGATATCATGTGTCGTATTAATTACTGAATATTTTATTAAAGTAGAAATGGAATTGATTTTTTTCAGCTGCGGCTCAGACTATCCTGGACACTTGCTGCACAAGTGGGAACGATTGGGCGAATCAGAAGAAGGCTTGCGGCTCTCTGCCCACTGTGTCGGACAGCTTGGAGTGTCGGTGAGTGGACAGGCTGCGCGGATCCTAAAATACTTTATTAAATTAGCCCCTGGTGCTGAAACGTTAACCTGGGGACAGGCCGTGGGCCATTCTCGCTCGTTAAAATCCATATTATCCAACAAACGAGAATAATATTTATTTATTATAAAAATAAAAACTTCTCTTTCACTGTCTTTGTTTAATTGAATTAAATTGAATAAATTAATGTCATACTTTATTAACCTGGATCATGTTTTTAAGGGGTAATCATGAGACACCAGGAGAGTCCAGCGATAGGTCTCATGTCTTTTTTTGCTGTTGCTACAGGATATTTTGTTTGAAGTTTATTCATTGCTTTGTGTTGTTTTTACATGAATATGGTTAATTAGCCATAAGTGCTCGGATAACTGACCAATCTGTTATCCTGTTATGGCTTTTAATTAATATCCTGCCTGGGTGTAGCCGCTCATGAGCGATTTACCCAAACATAAAGAAACCAGCAAGCATTTCAAAGGTAGATTTTCAGAGACCGTTTTATTGCACTATAACCACTCAATAGGTGTTTTTACCCTGAATGATCTAAAACCAAAGATGAGGGCGTGTGTGGATAGACAAGGTGGTTATTTTTGTACTTTGATTGGTGTGTGCTGGTATTTGCTGGCTGAAATGATTGGAGAGCTTTGAGCTTTTAGGGAATATTATTCGGATATTCTGCGTGTTTTTTGGACCCTATATTCGTAAATAGTATAAGTCGGCCTACCCTTCTTTTTTTTTTCCTGTGCACAAGATAATACGATGCCACAACGGCATTAGCAAACCGTGAAAACAATATATAGCATATATATGGCATGAGAAAGTGGCACAGTTTTTAAGTGTATTAATACATAGGCTAATCATGCTTGTTTAAATGAAAGTCACAGAAGTAAAGATAGATGCAGATATTAAACAATTAACGTTAGAGACCTCGCGTAGTATATGTTTGCATGGTAACAAGATTAACACTATTATATATATTTAGCATTAAAGATCAAAGCTTTGCTGCTGCAAGGTATGCCTAAGGGATATTTAAACATGCAGTAAGTTGCTCTTAAAGGTATTATGCAAGCTAAGTTTGCCACCCTGAGTGACTGTAGTGGTAGGTGCTAGTGTGGGGATGTTTGGGACATGTGGTGCAGTCTTAAGGTTTAGTTCTCCTGGCTGAGTGTGAGGTGATTGTGGATCCGACAACTTTTTATGCTTTCAGCCTATGCCCGTCATGGGCAGAGTACAGTACCAGGTATTGGGATGACTTATGAGGCGCAGTGACTCGAACCAGGTTGATGCAGTGTCCGTGATGTTTATTGTC
Source organism: Pelobates fuscus (assembly GCF_036172605.1). Classification (NCBI taxonomy): domain Eukaryota; kingdom Metazoa; phylum Chordata; class Amphibia; order Anura; family Pelobatidae; genus Pelobates; species Pelobates fuscus. Next base: position 15,212,654 of record NC_086319.1, read on the forward strand.
TTCTTCTGCATCCCCTGCTCTCCTCTCCCTGTGTCAGGCTTACCTTGCTGGGAGTCCAACATGCAGAGATAAAAGCTCACCCTTGCAATTAGACACAGGCCGAGGTGGTCAAGGTAGAACTCACCTGGCCTGTGAATCTGTGCACGGGGGCTGTGCAGCTGAATGCTTGTAGTCGCAGTACAGACAAGGAAATCCAGGAGAATAGTCGTAGGTAAGCCAATGGTCAGAGGGTGCCGGAAATCAGGGGATACGAGTAACAAGCCAAGGTCAAAGGATGCCAGAATTCAGGAGATACGAGTCACAATCCAAGGTCAGGAGAATACTTAGCACGTGGAGTAGCAACTCTCTAACCAGAGTCATTGAACTGACACTGCCCTTAGGGAGGAGCAGTGTCTTATACCTTGATGATTAGTATATCAGGTTCAGCTGGAGAGTGATCGACAGGTCTGAGCCAGGTGAAGTCCAGCCCCTTAGTGCTGCAGGCAATACAAGATAAAACAGGAGTTATCCCAAGTCCTGAAATGGCTCAGATGTTAAAGAGCAGGTTCAGAACTGCCAAGCATACAGGTTCAAATCCCTCTTCGGGCAATAAAAGGGCGACCCCGTCTGGCAGTCTGGAGGTCAAGGCGTGAATCCTGACAGTACCCTCCCCTTAAGAACGCACTCTGGGCGTGAACAGGTTCCTTTTGGGAACTGTATTCCTCGTCTTCGGACTCCGTATCACTGAGGAAGTCCTTGTAATCGAAGTATCCAGAGTGGAGTCCCTCAGTCGGGGACCTTGGGGTATCAGTGTCGGGTACTGGTGGAGAAAGGTCTGGGCCATTCAGAGACCTGGTGCAGGCGGAAATAAACTTAGTCCCACAAACCATTTTATCTGAACTATTTCCCATAGGTGAGTTTTCTGGAAGTAGTGATTTCTTGTGGTCTTGAGATCCACTGGCATCAGCAGCCATCGTAGTCTGGGTACTCTTCTGCATCACGGAACGTGGAAATATCCGACAGCACCTTTGACATTTTTTAGGTCGTGTTGCCGGAATAACAGGGTGCAGCTGAATTGTACCCACTTGAAGAGGTTCAGGCCGAGTTGGGCGAATAGGGCAGTGAGAGATAAAGTGCCCTTCTTCACCACAATAAAAACAGAGACAACGCGCCCTCCTTCGATCTCTTTCTCTAGATGGCAGTCTTGTTTTAGAGCGGACGAAGCCTATCTCCATGGGTTCCTCCCTGTCCACTGGAGATTCACAGCTAGCTAGAGGAAAACCAGGGTCACAAGGCGGTTCCTCCATGTCCATTGGAGTTTCATAGCTAGCTTGAGGGAAAACAGGGGTACAAGGAGGTTTACTGGAGGAGGGTTTGCGTTGTGACCTTATGGGGACTTGGTAGGAGTCCTTTTCTTTAGGTAACAGCAATCTGCGGTTAGATGGAGCAGGCTTGGGAGTAGCTTTCCTGGAGGTAGAGCTCTGAGAGTCCATTGCGGACATAAATGACTCCCAACTGTCCAAGACAGTGCTTTTCTCCTGTAGCTTCCGGTATGCCCACTCCTTGATCCGTCCGACAAGTAAGTTGATGGCCGAACGGACCTTGACAAAGTCACTGTTGTAAGTTTTAGGCTTGAGAGCAAAAAGAAGTTCACAATCCAGTCTGAATGCTGTGAAGGAGGTACGGGAACCATCAAAGCGGTCAGGCATCACAACAAACGGTTCTGGAACTGGGCGTACTGTGCCTTTAAGAGATAAAAGTTCTTGCTGCAGTTCCGAAACAGTCTGGGTCAGGCTGGACACTTGCTGAGCAAGGGAGGTGAGCATTATCTCTGTGGACTCCATAAGGGTCAGTTCAATATGTCAGGCTTACCTTGCTGGGAGTCCAACATGCAGAGATAAAAGCTCACCCTTGCAATTAGACACAGGCCGAGGTGGTCAAGGTAGAACTCACCTGGCCTGTGAATCTGTGCACGGGGGCTGTGCAGCTGAATGCTTGTAGTCGCAGTACAGACAAGGAAATCCAGGAGAATAGTCGTAGGTAAGCCAATGGTCAGAGGGTGCCGGAAATCAGGGGATACGAGTAACAAGCCAAGGTCAAAGGATGCCAGAATTCAGGAGATACGAGTCACAATCCAAGGTCAGGAGAATACTTAGCACGTGGAGTAGCAACTCTCTAACCAGAGTCATTGAACTGACACTGCCCTTAGGGAGGAGCAGTGTCTTATACCTTGATGATTAGTATATCAGGTTCAGCTGGAGAGTGATCGACAGGTCTGAGCCAGGTGAAGTCCAGCCCCTTAGTGCTGCAGGCAATACAAGATAAAACAGGAGTTATCCCAAGTCCTGAAATGGCTCAGATGTTAAAGAGCAGGTTCAGAACTGCCAAGCATACAGGTTCAAATCCCTCTTCGGGCAATAAAAGGGCGACCCCGTCTGGCAGTCTGGAGGTCAAGGCGTGAATCCTGACACCCTGCTTCATTCTGCTTGTCCTTCTGGCTGCTGGCTCCATAGGCTCCCCTGTCTGATGCAGGCTTGCGCTTCCCGCTCTCTGTGCTCCGCTGCCCCTGTCTTTGTCGCCATTTTCGTGCTTCCTTTGTGCTACGCCTCTTTCGAGGCTGCCGGGGAGCGGGTTTAGGTAGGTGCTCTTGCGAGGTATGTTGGGCAGGTGCCGGTTGTTGGAGGGACAGCGTCTCCCAGAAGTCGGTTAGGAGTTTGTCCAGGAATGCCAGCATTCTGGGCATCACAGATATTTCAGTGTTTCATTATTTTGTTGTTGCTTTGCCTAATGTTGGAACGTAACGTGAAGCTAGCGAGTACCCTTGTTTTGTTAGTATGTAGCACCCATCGTTTTCAGTCATTTTAGATTGTCTTGAAATGAAAGATTTTAATAATGATAATTTATTTTTTTTTTTTCATCTCTTTAGAATCACCCAGGAGCAATGCTGCATGAACCAGTTGGAGGAACTGCACTGCACCACTGGAATAAACATTGCCAGTGAGAAGGACAGCTGTCAGATCAAAGAAGAACAAACCTCTGTCTTCGAATCTCGCTTTATAAAGGTAAGGCAGGATACACTCGGTATTACTATAGACTTAGTCCTGGATTTTGTAGAAAGAAAAGGTAGCTAAATCCATGATTTCATTGAGCCAGCGTTGGTCTCATTATATGTTTTGTCCTGTATACAATGTCACCGTGTGCCATTTGAGCGTTGGTCTCATTATATGTTTTGTCCTGTATACAATGTCACCGTATGCCATTTGAGCGTTGGTCTTACTATTTGTTTTGTCCTGTATACAATGTCACCGTGTGCCATTTGAGCGTTGGTCTTATTATATGTTTTGTCCTGTATACAATGTCACCGTATGCCATTTGAGCGTTGGTCTTACTATTTGTTTTGTCCTGTATACAATGTCACCGTGTGCCATTTGAGCGTTGGTCTTACTATTTGTTTTGTCCTGTATACAATGTCACTGTGTGCCATTTGAGAATACATTGGATCACTGCGTACAGAGCGCCAAAAAATGCTCAAATTCTGGCCTCCGTTTCATATTCTGAATGAGTTTTTCAAATGAGTTAATATTTGTGGGAAAACCTTTAAAATGACTTACTATTTAAAATATATGTTAATATGTTAATATTTTGATATTTTGATACAATAATTTCTATTTATATATTTTTTCTATATTTTAATATTTTGAAAAAAACATTTGTATTTTATATTTTTTTACTAAAGCAAGGCCAATGTCGACCAATTACAATGGTGATTTTTCATGTGATTATATATTGTATCACTGCGTGCAGAGTGTTGGAACACCGTGTTAGTTGCGGCTTAAAGCACCATTGTGTTGTAATTATGTAACAATATCCCAGAGTGCCACAGCTGGATATTACTTGTGTTTCTTTATATTTGATTTAAAACGGAAATCTTGTTTTCAACAGCGATGCTGTGACTGCTGCCTGCTGGGAAAAACAGCGCATGTGCAAGGACGGAGCTGTGAGCAGAGCATTTATCTGGGATACCAGTGTGGTCTGGTGTTCAGGGCATGCTGTGAAAAAGCTCAGGAAGGGTCTAATGTCCCGGGAAATGGAATTAGGGATGAAGGTACAGTATTGAACACGACAATAACAGCCGTTTAAGTAGACTAGCACTTACGTTGGCATTAACACTGTCATAGCTTTGTTTCTTGAATAATAAAATGTTTACTTTTATTCTGTATAATGATAGTGTGTTCTTTAATCTACTAATTCCCTTTTCAAGCTAATATTTTGACCCTGTATTTAACTTGTGTGGGACCATAGACCATCATGGGCTTTCTTTTTGTGGCTGTGTGGTAAGATTGTTAAAGGAACACTCAAAGTATTCTAACCACTACCGTGCACGCAAGAGGTTCTGGTGCTGGCACGCTAGAGGTTCTGGTGCTGGCACCCTCGTATATAAGTTGTCAAACCGTTTGGTCAGCAGGCTCCACAGGGGGCTGGTCACCTCGGAGTTAGAGAGTTGGAAGCTATCTGCATCGAGCTAAGCCAAGCGCACCATCAGCACTCTCAGCCAATGCTGGCCCTGCATGATGGGATTTAGCTCAGGAGAGCTTACAAAAGCTCCATGCAATAGTATCTGGCTATCCATAGAGACCGCCTTGACTGCTTACAGTGAGGGGTTGACACGGCACTCCTAGCACTGTAACCATTACAACGTGCTGGTGTTGTTATGGTGTTTGGGGTGTCCCTTTAACTGTCGTCCAGTGCAAGATGACCTTGTGATTGTGCCTTAGCTTGCTGTTAGAAAGGTAGATAGTTTATACAGTAACATGGGAGTAACGTTAAAAAAGGGATACATAACAATCCGAGAACATCCCTTTAGAAATGGACAGAAATGCTAAATTTGTTAATTTTTAGAAAAAAGTCTTAGATGCCGAACAAAACGAAAACATTGAACATTATAAAGACGGTTCGGAAAGTCCAATAGTTCTAATATGAACAATGAAATTACCGTCTGTAACACAAATAGACTCCGACACTACATCAGAAATGCCCCAGGAATGGGAGATTTCAGGCTAAAACAGCTGGAAATATAGATTAATGTCAACATTTTTTTCAATTAATCTATAAATTTGCAATTTTTGGTCAATTTTCAGCAATTAATTAAGAGGAGAGTTTGCCATCTCCCAGCTTTATCCTGAAGGGCGTGTTTTACTCTAATACTGTATACATCGCTCCTATCATTTTACATTGAAGGCCTTTTTAAATAATTCCATAATCCAGGTACAGGTTGGCTGTTATCACAGGTGACTATGGGATCTCAGCTTTTAATAAGGAATTAACCTTAACAGCCAATCAGAATTAAGAGAACTATCAGGAACAATCCAAAATGGCTCAAATTTGTAACATTTTAACCATACTTGTCTGTTGGGGAACTTAACAGAAATCCATTTCTATAACTTCCATTTAAAAAGTGAAATAAAAAATTCTTCCTGAAAAATAAATATATGTTTATTTTTTTATATTTCAACTGATTCTCACAATGATATGAATGCAAACAAAGATGGCCTCTAATTTGAAGAAGTTTAAATATATATTTTGATATGTGTAGTCAGCCATAAGTAGACAGACAGACAGACAGACAGACAGACAGACAGACAGACAGATAACCTGTGGGTCTTAATATGTTCTGGAAAGACCCCCGAAGGTTCCATGCCTGCAAATAGTGTCTACTTTGTTTTGTATCAATCATTTGTGCGGGAATTCCAGTGATATTCTAACGCAGTCAATATGAGTATTTTATATAAATTATATCTGAAATATTAAATACTGATAAATTATATTGGGATGATAAAGACTATTTATTTAATAGACACAATAATAACATGAGTTAATTCATTAATAACCACTGGTCACTGGGGAGCACTTTTACGATCTATATTTAAGGTGGTCCACCTCTTAAGATTAATTTCTGGAAAAAAAAAAAAATAATTAAATAGTCATACTGTGGAACAGAGAAACAAACCAAAATACATTTTAATTTTTTTTTAGAATATTTTGACATTTTAAAATATTGTCTAATAAAATCTCTTTTCCCTCCAGCAAACCCCCCGCTAGTACCTCACTCGGATAACGAAGACCCTTTGCTGAATGATCGCTGTAGAGGTGAGTGATCTGTGAATTGGAGTCATGATTTGCTCAGCGTTCTGCCGAGTACCTCAAATTACAGAAAATAGCTTTGGGGTGTGTTTATTTAACAGTGTATTGTGGTGAGCTACGTTGGTCTAAATTTCAAGGCGGCAACTCAATAAACCCCTAAATCTGTGCACAGGGCAGAATTAAAATGTTAATTTGCAAGTTACTATATATACATAATACTGCTGGTATATCCGATAAGAGCTGAGAGTTTGTCACTTTATACAATGCTAATAATAAAATGTTCTCCACATTGCTGGTGGCATTGTATTTTTGGTTTCGTATCATTTTCAGTTTCGTACAATCCAGTGTTTAATGAATTAATCCCAATATGTTAAGTGACCGCAGGGAATGTGTTTGGATCTAAAAGTCTCCAACGGTAAAGATGTGGAACCACACTCAATCCCTTAGTTCTGGGCGCAACCGGATCGGTCACAGTACCAGGCAACCAATTAAATAATGTAACAGAAGAAGAAAGGTCCAGGCACTCCAGAAATCAAACATATGGGCAATTTATTGAACCCACAGCCAAAGCAACGTTTCAACCAACAAAGACCTTGCCCAAGACCAGGTGGGTCGAAACGTTGCTTTGGCTGTGGGTTCAATACATTGCCTAATTGTTTGATTTCTGGAGTGCCTGGACCTTTCTTATTCTGTTACATGGATCTAAAAGTCTGGGATTTTGTATAATTACTGTTTGGAAGAATTCCCCCGGGGTCCAGATGCAGGTAGATTAATCAGCTGTCCATTTCCTTTTTATGCTCGGATTTATACAGGGGTGATGCTGGTACGGCGTGTTGGGCAGAGCGGATAATCCCATGTGATGTAATTAACTCTTATTTCTGCTTCCAATTAACGCAATTACTTACACAATTACTGTCTCACCCACATGCACACACGTTGCACTTCTGTAGACTCCACCTAGTGGCAGCATGACATTTGTACATCCAATACTCAATATTGGTCTAAAGACAGAGACAAAATAGCAAATTTAACTATTGAATATTATCGAGATTATTTATTAATGGAAAATTCAAAGTAAATTTAAAATTCAAGATTAAAGTAACTAGTCTGAAAAAATTATCCAAACCAGCTCTGCTCCCAGTTCGGCTCTTTGGTCTTAAAGGGACACTATAGTCACCTGAACAACTACAACTTAATGTAGTTGTTATGGTGTCTATATCCGGTCCTTGCAGGCATTTTAATGTAAACACTGCCTTGCTGCCTAGGGACACCTTCAGTGGCTGTCACTCAGACCACCACTACAGGTGCTTCCTGGGTCATTGCTGCACAACATTAATAGTTTGCCACTGATTAAATTTGCAAGTGAGTTATTACTAGGGGGAAAAATTGTGCATTTGAATTTTGGAGGATTTTTTTTTATACCATAGAAAATAATTTTACCTGCCACAGAGTCTGCATTCCAAACAAGATTGGATGACACAATGTGTATGGATTTATTTATATTTTTATTGCAATCAATCCTTTGATGAATTAAACATTTTTCTATGTCAGGTGCTGGACCCTGTACCCAGCAATGTATGGACACGGGGACCAGTGTTGTATGCTCCTGTTATAACGGCTACCAGCTCCTGCCTGATGGGGTCTCGTGTGAAGGTAACGTCACTGTTTCTATTTATTGGTGTAAATAAAGATATGTCGTTTCAGGCCAATCTGGAAATATCGGTTGATTCCGAGCCAAAATGTACCTGAGTCATGGACCCAACGAGCCGCACTATGACGAGCTTGTTTGGTTTGGCTCGTGATTGTAAATTCACCAGGTCTCTAAATTCATACGGCCACTAACAGGGTAAAGTGAGAATCATAGTGAATTCAAAGTGCATTTCAAATTCAAGGTAAAAACAGCCGAACTGGAAACATTATCTAAGTCATCTAAGCTTCCCGTTTCTCTACTTTGGCCTGAAATTCACTTATATATTATACACTTAATAAATATGTAAAAAATAAATATAGATTTTTAAAATTCTCCCCTGTTTCTCGGTATTGGTAACTTTTTCCTCACCCCAAAGGGTGGGAAAGAGCTCCTATCGGTGTCCTGTAAAATACGTATGTTATATTATATATAGATTATATTATGATATTATTATTTTTTCGTTCTGCTGAGCTGAACCTCCATTTGCCTTAAATTGTAAAGTCCCGAATTTTTTTTCTTTTTTTTGGTCTAATTGCCTGTAGTATGTATAGATCTATACTGTGTATAAAATACCTGAAGGCTTCAAACTGGACTCGGTTCATCCAAAGTTGCTCATATAGCTGTAAAAGGCTCAGAAATGTCTTTAATGTCCTGTTATAGGACCCAAGGTTCAGCCTTCAGTTACATTGTATCTGTACCTTAATTAGAACTTTACCTGATTCCAAGCAGCCAGTCAGAACTCAGCTTTAATAAGAAGTTTTACTTCCTCTTGTCTTTATCTCAGACAATTCCAATTCCAATTTTTAATATTACTTATTAAACACAAAAGGAATTTGTATCAAGGCATAATGGACCTTTCAACCCGTTTTTATTACCAACGCATTCTCCTAAAAGCTGTGAAATAGAAATAATATTGTTATGTAAATATTTATGTTGATAATGACTCAGTCTGTAAAACGCGTCTCCCCCTCTCTGAGTGTATTTGTTTGTTCATTATTTAGATATCAACGAGTGTATATCTGGGACACACAACTGTAAAGTGGGACAGATCTGCATTAACCTGGTGGGCTCTTTCCGGTGCCAGAGGGAGATTAATTGCGGCACTGGATATGAACTGACAGAGGACAACAGCTGCAAAGGTACCTTACACAATGTGTCAAACGGCCTGTGAGCAGCGCAATGGGCTGCAATACTGTATCTGACGTCTGATTGTCATCCCTGGGGACTGCATAATTGGTAACATTTGGGAGAATCTAGCCAGGAAAGAACGTCACTCAAACCAGTGTTAGAGCCGCACCATGATGTGAGCCTCATTTAATATTGCCTGATAGGCTTCTCAAAGGATCTAATGCTTATGGATAAACGTTTAAAGATATGACACTCATGGCACTCGGTGAGTGAGGTGTGTGTTTTAAAAATAAATGTATCTGTTATCCCTAGAAGTTTAATACAGAGAATAATCTCAGGACACTGACGTTAACTCAGTAGCGTCCCATGACTCCCAACATTTCACATGGACAAAGAGGGACTGGGCAGTTCTGTGAAATTTTAGGTGACTTAATAATAATTTATACAACTAAAATGTAATTTATAACAAGGACACTGTGTCTCCTTTACACAGACTGTTTTCTTAACAGATTTATAGTAGTTTAAAGACACATTAATTACTGGGAGTATTATTGCCGTGGAGCTCTGTTATACACTCAGACACATTACTGGGAGTATTATTGCTGTGGAGCTCTGTTATACACTCAGACACATTACTGGGAGTATTATTGCTGTGGAGCTCTGTTATACACTCAGACACATTACTGGGAGTATTATTGCTGTGGAGCTCTGTTATACACTCAGACACATTACTGGGAGTATTATTGCTGTGGAGCTCTGTTATACACTAAGACACATTACTGGGAGTATTATTGCTGTGGAACTCTGTTATACACTCAGACACATTACTGGGAGTATTATTGCTGTGGAGCTCTGTTATACACTAAGACACATTACTGGGAGTATTATTGCTGTGGAGCTCTGTTATACACTAAGACACATTACTGGGAGTATTATTGCTGTGGAGCTCTGTTACACACCCAGACACATTACTGGGAGTATTATTGCTGTGGAGCTCTGTTATACACTCAGACACATTACTGGGAGTATTATTGCTGTGGAGCTCTGTTATACACTCAGACACATTACTGGGAGTATTATTGCCGTGGAGCTCTGTTATACACTCAGACACATTACTGGGAGTATTATTGCCGTGGAGCTCTGTTATACATTCAGACACATTACTGGGAGTATTATTGCTGTGGAGCTCTGTTATACATTCAGACACATTACTGGGAGTATTATTGCTGTGGAGCTCTGTAATACACCCAGACACATTACTGGGAGTATTATTACTGTGGAGCTCTGTTATACACTCAGACACATTACTGGGAGTATTATTGCCGTGGAGCTCTGTTATACATTCAGACACATTACTGGGAGTATTAGTGCTGTGGAGCTCTGTTATACATTCAGACACATTACTGGGAGTATTATTGCTGTGGAGCTCTGTTATACATTCAGACACATTACTGGGAGTATTATTGCTGTGGAGCTCTGTTATACACTCAGACACATTACTGGGAGTATTATTGCCGTGGAGCTCTGTTATACATTCAGACACATTACTGGGAGTATTATTGCTGTGGAGCTCTGTTATACATTCAGACACATTACTGGGAGTATTATTGCTGTGGAGCTCTGTTATACACTCAGACACATTACTGGGAGTATTATTGCTGTGGAGCTCTGTTATACACTCAGACACATTACTGGGAGTATTATTGCTGTGGAGCTCTGTTATACACTCAGACACATTACTGGGAATATTATTGCTGTGGAGCTCTGTTATACACTCAGACACATTACTGGGAGTATTATTGCTGGGGAGCTCTGTTATACACACAGACACATTACTGGGAGTAGTATTGCTGTGGAGCTCTGTTATACACTCAGACACATTACTGGGAGTATTATTGCTGTGGAGCTCTGTTATACACTCAGACATATTTCTGTGGAGCTCTGTTATACAATCAGACCCATTACTGGGAGTATTATTGCTGTGGAGCTCTGTTATACACTCAGGCACATTACTGGGAGTATTATTGCTGTGGAGCTCTGTTATACACTCAGACACATTACTGGGAGTATTATTGCTGTGGTGCTCTGTTATACACTCATACACATTACTGGGAGTATTATTACTCTGGGGCTCTGCTATACACTCAGACACATTACTGGGAGTATTATTACTGTGGAGCTCTGTTATACACTCAGACACATTACTGGGAGTATTATTGCTGTGGAGCTTTGTTATACACTCAGACACATTACCGGGAGTATTATTGCTGTGGAGCTCTGTTATACACTCAGACACATTACTGGGGGTATTATTGATGTGGAGCTCTGTTATACACTCAGACACATTACTGGGAGTATTATTGCTGTGGAGCTCTGTTATACACTCAGACACATTACTGGGAGTATTCTTGCTGTGGAGCTCTGTTATACACTCAGACACATTACTGGGAGTATTATTGCTGTGGAGCTCTGTTATACACTCAGACACATTACTGGGAGTATTCTTGCTGTGGAGCTCTGTTATACACTCAGACACATTACTGGGAGTATTATTGCTGTGGAGCTCTGTTATACACTCAGACACATTACTGGGAGTATTATTGCTGTGGAGCTCTGTTATACACTCACCAAGCATGCTAATGGGCTCCTACTAATCACGGGCTTCAGTGAGCTAAACCCTAACCCTTGTCCTAATGTCAGGGTCTGTGAGTACCGGGTAACTAAATGCCAACTCTGCACCTGATATCAGGGTCACTGAGTAAACTGTATCGAGCTGAGACTTGACGACTCAATGTAACTTATCCATGTCCTGCATCTTCCAGATATCGACGAGTGCACTTCGGCCACCCACAACTGCCCCCCTAACTTCAGCTGTCAGAACACCCCTGGATCGTTCAGATGTCGCCCTAAGGTGCAGTGCCCAGCAGGATACATTCAGGATGCAGCGGGCAATTGTATCGGTAAGACGGGAGACAACTTAGTGAGTGCAGAGAGATTTATCAGGGGGATCAGTCAATATAGACCGGGATGATAAAATGACTGATCCAGTAAAATCTCTGTACCTAGTGCGCTCTGGGTGTGCTACATCTAATGCAAAATTCCATCTAATAATACTAACCATGAAACATTCAGATATTGTCTCCGAAGGAGCAAAAGGTCATGCGTGATTTGCAGTAAAAACTCTGAACATATTTGCAACCTGCAGTTCCATGTTGCTCAGCCAGCAGCTGACCTTTAAAAGAAAACTATGAGCCCCCTAACCCACTACAGCTCATTGCGTTATTACAGCTTGATTACAGTCAGTACTTATGGTGCAAAGAGTCTTTGGGGATTGTCAAACCATTTTTAAGTAGTTTGACAAAAAACTTGTCTCACTCAGCACCCAAAACCCCAGCCTCGGCTATTAGTGAGATATTAAGAACTTCACTTATCCACTCGAAATGTTAATGCAGTGATTGGTTACAAACACTACAAAAAATGTAGTGGTTATGGTGTTTAGAAATGTTTAAAAACCTGCTTTATTGGGTAAAGTGAAGAAGGAGGCAGCAGATCCTGCACAATAACGCTTTATCTCCATATTTTATTATTCCAGTTTAGCTCTGCATTGGATTGATTGAGATTGGTCTGAAATGTCTCTGTTTCTTTATATTTTAGATATAAATGAGTGTCTGAGTCTCAATGCTCCCTGTCTCCCGGGACAAACCTGCATCAACACCGAAGGCTCGTACACCTGCCAGCGGCATGTGGCCAACTGCGGGCGAGGATATCACCTGGATGCGTCTGGCTCAAAGTGTGAAGGTAGGTGTGCATCAAGGCTGCCACTAGATGCCAGGATGGGTCTGCCAAAAAGGGGGCATTTTATATCCTTCCCTGCTCGGATTCTTGAAGGTTCCATGATCTTCTAAAAGAGTTTGGTGGGAATTCTAGCTTCCCTTTAACAGTTCAGGCTGTCCACCACTGTGTTACAATATCGTACGTTGGTTAGTAACATGTGATGTCTCCCTCTATCAGCTCCCTAAGGACCATAACCACTGTTTTAACAAACAGTTTTGGAGCAGGACAAAAAAATAGGACTCTCCCCATCACCCATAGCCATGCTCCTCCAAAGCTGTTTGGAGAAATCAGAAATTACACGTCAACACATTATTCACCGTAAATCCATCCAACCGTGAGCGTCGATGATCAGCTGAGAGTTTTGGGAAATGTCAGAGAAATTCTGATTCAGATTGTGTATCAACAGTATAAACAAAGACAGATAAATGGTTAAGAAAGGGAATGCAGGGAAGCAGCGCCTTCACAAGCGTCCTCACTTTAGGAATTAACTGCTCATTAACAGTTTAACTCTTGAAGGTAAGCCAGTGCCAGGGCATCCTGGCACCATAACAACTTAATTTCAGGTGTCTGTTCTACAAACTGTACAGAGCTTACACTCCTTTAATAAGACATGTCCACATTTATTCCAGATTAACATCTTTCTGTGTTTTCCTGTGCAGACATTAACGAGTGCGCGACCCTCCAGAACCCCTGCGGTGATGGACACAAATGCCTAAATGTGCCAGGATCTTTCCGTTGTGAATGCCAGGTCGGCTTCCTCTTTGACCCCATGTCCAGAACGTGTGCCGGTAAGTAACATCACAGTGTATTTGTGACCGGTACGCGTGTGAGGTCATGGGCGCGCTCGCTCAGAAACACAATCAGGGTTATTCACAAAACGAAATTATTCATTGTTCATTGTCGTTTCCTGCTGCAGATATCAATGAATGCAGGGGCTATCTGGGGAGGGTCTGCGCCCACAAGTGTGAAAACACGCCAGGCTCCTTCACGTGCAGCTGCACCACCGGATTCAGACTGGCATTGGATGGCAGATCTTGTGAAGGTAAAGTAAAATTATTAATAGCTGCCCCCAGTGGGCGCTGGTGAAGTTAACCTTGCTGGTACTAGAAGCAGCTATTAGATCAGGATCCAAACTGTCTCTGTGCCTAAAGCAAACACATGGGCACTCTAGCAACCAAGCAAAATGTGTTAAAAAGTTTTATTGGTGGGGGGCAGAGCTAGCTGGAGACCAGCAAAGACCCATGGAGAAAAGCTCCGTACTAAAAAATGAGAAAAACGCATGAAATTGGCGGAATTTGGGCACTCATCTTACTCAAACCTCACCCACCGATCGAGGAGGGGACAATGGGCAAGAAAAATAAAAAATTGAAGCCGAACAAATTGCCTTCCAGCCGCGACATCGGCGAACTCCTGTGGAACTCACAGAATGCCGCATGGGAGAAAATGGCGCTGGGGGAAGACGCATACTCCGACTCTTCGGGTGACTTCTACCCAGACTTGGGTGAGGGCGCATCGATGAACCATCCCCCAGGGCCCAAGCTCAAAGCATCCCCTGCGGAAGAACCAGCCACAGCGGCACTGCTAACTAAAATGTTGACCGAACTCAGGCAGGACCTGGCAGCAGACCGGGCAAGCTTTAAAGAGGCCATAGAGGGGGCCACCACAAGGCTCACCCATCTGGAGGCCAAGACATGCACCCAGGATAAGCGCCTACATAACCTGGAACGGAAAATAGATGACCTCCACAGACAACAGCTGAGCACAATAGAGAAAGTGGAGGCCTTAGAAGATCATAGGAGAAGAAATAACGTGAAGGTTAGGGGGATACCTGATGATATAGGGCTAACTGACCTCCCACACGATGTGAGACGCCTAATTGCCACACTTCTGCAACCTAAACAAGCTAAACGCGTAAAGATTGACGGAGTGTTCAGACTGCCTAAGCCGAAAAATTTAACCACAAACGCCACGGCCGATTTTATCATAAAATTTCAGACCCACCAGGACAAGACAGCTCTCCTGGCAGCAACTCCGGGGAAACCCCCCCCCCCCCCGTCATTTGAGGACTCACAAATACTGCTATTCCCTGACCTCACAAGAACCACACTAAGTTGGCGTAAAACGCTCCAACCTAGCTTACAACTACTGAGAACAAATAACTTCCTGTACCGCTGGGGCACCCCACGGATGCTAACGTTCAGCACCAAAGGAACTGTCTACAGAGTAAAAAGCCTGCAGGATCTGGAGACTTACCTGGGCCAGCTGGGCCTGAAGGCCCCGCAAGCGGAATCCACGACCACCTCCACCAGACTGAATCCTACCACCGCCAAGGAATTCGTACCCAGGTCAGCCAGACACACCACATCGGCAGACGATGCTACCTGAGAACACCAAACTAACCGAAGGACTCTCCACCCCATTGGAGGCCATAAAACCCGCCACTGGAATATGTGACTATAACCACTATAAGTTTTCTGTTTTTGTTTTCTAATGTTTTTCTTGTTTATTGGCTGCCACTATAAAGCATCGCCTTGGAGAACGTAACTCCGAACATTATACCCGTGGGACCTGGACGCACTGAAGGGGATTGCTATCTCACCTTCATTTGAGTACTTTGCTTATGTTTTCGTTTCACATGTTTTTTTTTCTTTCCCCTTCTCTATTTTTCTAATGCCAAATCTTTAGACAACTCGAAGGGAGAAAATAGATGAGGGATGCACCCCAGGCATCAACCGCGCCTCTCCCATATGGTCCTCCAGGCCCACCCAGGCACCAACCTCCACTCCCCCCCTCCCCATATTGATGTATCTAACGGATAAAAGTGTTAGTTACTGTAGGAACCCCGAGGGGGGCTTTTCTCCTCCCCCTGGAGCACTAATGCCTACGTAAGGAACCCTGATACATCTTTGATCTACGAATACCCTCAGGGGACCACCTCCATCTTATTGTAGCGTTATATCGTTGTTAGACATGTCACTAAAATTTATAATCCACTCAGCACAAGACCGCACACTAGACAGCTAAGATGCCTCTTCTACTATATACAGATGTACTATGGCCCATCCTGTTGTCTCTTTGCCGTTGGCATTGCTATACTAATATGATGAGTGAGCAAAAATTAGGGACTTAGAAACTATCCTCACCGTTAGAGACCACCAAATGTAAAGATAGATATTTTAGTTACAGTTTTCACTTTACTTTAAAAGTTTATGTTGCATCGAACTGAGCCAACCTGGAGTCTCTTATTTTGCTAAATCTGAATTACCACAACCCGGTGATCTATTGGATACCACTCACAGATCTCACCTAATGCTCACAATTTATTGCTAAGTCTTCTTCAATATGCAGTATGCCTGTCAAAAAACAAATGTGCTGAATTCCATGTACAACTGTTTGAACCTGACAAACTTTTTCTCTGTTATATTTGTATATTGTGCAATCTTTGAATTTACACATGCATAACAAAAATAAAGAATTGTAAAAAAAAAAGTTTTATTGGTTGGGGGTTCTACATGCTGGAGTGGGTGACCATTGTAATTTGACGTCACCACTAAATTTCTCCAGTTACAAAATATCATGTTTAGCATTCGTGTCTCCATGCCAAAGTTTTGAGGCTTTTCATATGACGTGTGGTGTTAGCAATGGCTGCTTAACTTCATGGAAGTGATGTTAGAAACCTAGGCCTCTATTTAATATTTTGAGATAAACTTTTAAAATGATATAATATTGTGAAAAATATAAACCTTTTTTTATATATATTATTATTAGATATGATATATATTTTTGATAATTTTATATTTTTAAAACAATCATTTGAAAAGTGTATCCAAAAACTACTATTACTTAGAATCGTGAATGAGATCAGTTATCTCTAAAATATTCAATGATCTAAACTTCACTCCACTCCAAGGGCATAAAAGATGAAGGAGTTCTCTAAAAAAAAAAAAAAAAAAATATATGCTCTGTTTAGTAAATCTACCGGGGGAGTTTAACAAATATGCAAACTGCAGAAATTATACTAAGGATTTAAAATCTCCTAATATTGCCTGTGGCAGCAGTTAATGTATGAGATAATTATTACACGTTGTGTTTAAGTTTAATTAAATGTTAGGTTACAAGATATCCGTATCGCTGACGTCATTCTCTTGTGTTTTAGATGTGGATGAATGCACCAGCAATCCATGCAGCCAGGAGTGCGCCAATGTGTACGGATCCTACCAGTGCTATTGCCGCCGCGGGTACCAGCTCAGCGATGTGGATGGAGTCACGTGTCAAGGTAAAATCATTTCATAAATTAGACAGAAACACATTTTACTGATCAGTAGTGATGTCCCGAACAGTTCGCCGGCGAACATAGCTTGTTCGTGGCGAACACGGCGGGCGAACATATGCGATGTTCGGTCCGCCCCCTATTCGTCATGGAGGTGGGAGGGTCTGGGAGGGAGGGTCTGCTGCTGATTGGCTGGAATGTGTCTGCTGACTGTGAGGTACAGGGTCAAAGTTTACTCAATGATGACAAATAGGGGGCGGACCGAACATCGCATATGTTCGCCCGCCGCTTTCGCCACGAACAAGCTATGTTCGCCGGCGAACAGTTCCCGGCGAACTGTTCGGGACATCACTACTGATCAGCTTTAATGTGAGAACTAAGAGCAGAAAGTCTTGTAGTTCTGGCTCCGTGAGAAAGCAGATAGTTAACACCTTGACCAAAAACAAACAACTTATCATTTGGGTTTTAATCATGGATCTGAGAATTATGGGGAATAGACAAAGAAATTGCTCTTTGGACAATTTTGGCCTAAATTTCGCAATGATATTATCAATTCCCCATTCAGTTACTAAGATCCTAATGTGCCAATTCCCCTATACAGTAGAATAAATCCTGTGTTCAGGTATTCTGTGTTATATTTCCACGGAATGTCAGTAACAGATTGTCCAATTGTTTCCTTTTTTTTGGAATGAAATAATATTTACTTGACTTTGTCTGCCAGGTGAAAGTTCTATACATTCCCTCCTTTGGCATGCATAGTGTTTTACAAATAGAGTGCAAGCTCTTGTGATACATTAGTGAATATATTGGTGTCATCATATATTATCATTAAATCTATAATGGTTGTTTCCGTAGTAATGCTCTCTCTCTTTGCTCTCTGGCGGTTTACAGATATTGACGAGTGCGCCTTGCCGACGGGTGGTCACATCTGCTCGTATCGCTGTAACAATGTCCCCGGCAGCTTCCGGTGTACATGCCCTCTGACTGGGTACACGCTGGCAGCCAATGGCCGCAACTGCCAAGGTACGGAAAGCTTTTTCCTTATAATACCAGGATTTCAACATTTCCTTTGTTTTGCGGAACCAATGAGCAAATCTTGGGGTATTTACCGAGATATTAAGCAAGAAAAACATTTAACTTGGAAAGTTTAGTTTTTGAGAAGTAATTAATTTCAGATATTCAATGAAAATATGGGGCATTGAGAATAGGCAACAGTGACATCTAGTGGACATTTATTGGAACAACAAGATAAGATCGCTCGTTGAACAGTTTGAAATAACATTAACATTTTTTTATTTGTAATTTACAAACATTGTACAGTGATACAGGCAGTGATCTGTTTATGTTTTACGCTGCCCTAGTCCATGTGTTCACACTTCAGATATAATTTCTATCAAACTAACAGACACAAACGGAAAAGCAACAACAATCAGGCTTATTCACCAAAGAGAGAATTCAACGTGAATTTCAAATTTAAGGCCAAAATAGCCAATAATTTCTCCACAATTCACTGAATTGTAGACCCCACTACCTTGGTGTATTGCGTCCTGTGTCATTAATGTTAGAAATACAATGTCTCTCACAGATGTTGATGAATGCGTTACCGGAACGCACAACTGCTCGGGAACAGAGACCTGCGTCAATGTTCAGGGAGGATTCCGTTGCTTGTCTTTCGAATGCCCAAAGAATTACCGCAGATCTAGTGACAGGTAAGAGAAATTTGATTGGTCTCATTTGATGTTTGGGGTGCGAGGAAGGAGCCTCTCTATAATAACGAATCTGTCATTTAAAGGAACACTTTAGTGCTATGGAATACAAAGCTGCAGTGTCACTCTGCCCCCTCCCTTGTGGCCACCCCCCCCACTGCAATTAAACGGTTAAAACCATTTAAATACGTACCTGAATTCCAGCGATGTTTGAAGACGCTGGACGTCCTCGTGCACAGTTTTTCTAAGACTGCAATATTTTTACTTGCAGGGCTAAAGGGACAGGGACACTGCACACATTTCATCTCATTTAAGTGGTCTGGGTGTCTATAGTGTCCATTTAAAGCACACTTGGAAGGAAAGTCACATATATGGCCAGATATGGCAGTGTTTAGATTCAGTTTATTATATCACTTTCTGAATGATTGTTGAAATGACTCCATGGAGATTATTTTACTATCTCCTGACACTCTTCCACTCAGCCACGATTGGGAACATTGGAACTACAACGGAGTTCCCTCTCCCAGCACTGTCAGCCTTTCATTGTCATCTAAGTTTGAACAAATTCTCACTTGACAAAGGGGAAATTCATATAGCTGCAGAGGGTATAGGATATGGGTGCTGGTGGGAGCCCGAAATTTAGACCGAAAACATAGGGATGGAGTCCATTGACTCCTAGTACTATAACCACTGCTATAAGCTGAAAATATAATGAGCTGTAATGATTTAATAAACTGAAATAATATAATGGGCTGTAACAATACAATAAGCTGTAATAACACAATAAGCTGTAATAATATAATGAGCTGTATTAATACATTGAGCTGTTCAATACAATAAGCTATATTAATAAATTGAGCTGTAATAATACAATAAGCTATAATAATACAATGAGCTGTAATAATACAATGAGCTGTAGTAATACATTGAGCTGTAACAATACAATAAGCTATAATAAAACAATAAGCTATAATAAAACAATAAGCTGTAATAATACAATAAGCTGTAATAATACAATAAGCTGTATTAATACAATGAGCTGTATTAATACAATGAGCTGTAACAATACAATGAGCTGTAACAATACAATAAGCTGTAATAATACAATGAGCTGTAACAATACAATAAGCTGTGATAATACAATGAGCTTTAACAGTACAATAAGCTGCAACAATGCAATAAGCTTTATTAATACATTGAGCTGTAATAATACAATACGCTGTAATAATACAATGAGCTGTAATAATACTATAAGCTGTAATAATACTATAAGCTGTAATAATACAATAAGCTGTAATAATACAATGAGCTGTATTAATAAATTAATCTGTAATTATAAAATGAGCTGTATTAATGCAATAATCTGTAATAATACAATGAGCTGTAATAATACAATGAGCTATATTAATACATTAAGCTGTAACAATACAATGAGCTGTAATAATACAGTAAGATGTAACAATACAATGCTGTAATAATACAATAAACTGTAATAATACAATGAGCTGTATTAATATATTGAGCTGTAATAATGTAATGATCTGTATTAATACAATAATCTGTAATAATACAATGAGCTGTATTAATACATTGAGCTGTAATAATACAATTAGCTGTTAATATATTGAGCTGTAACAATACAATAAGCTGTATCAATACAATAAGCTGTAATAATACGATGAGCTGTAATAATGCAATGAGCTGTAACAATGCAATAAGCTGTATTAATACATTGAGCTGTAATAATACAATATGCTATAATAATACAATAAGCTGTAATAATACAATGAGCTGTAACGATACAATAAGCTGTAATAATACAATGAGCTGTAACAATACAATAAGCTGTAATGATACAATGAGCTGTAATAATACAATGAGCTGTAATAATACAATGAGCTGTAATAATGCAATGAGCTGTAACAATGCAATAAGCTGTATTAATACATTGAGCTGTAATAATACAATATGCTATAATAATACAATAAGCTGTAATAATACAATAAGACATAGAAGGTTATGGTGGTTTGAGAATCCCTTTAAGTGGATGAGAAATAATTAGTTTCTGCCTTTTTAAATACGTTGTATTAATACATTGAGCTGTAATAATACAATTAGCTGTATTAATACATTGAGCTGTAATAATACAATTAGCTGTATTAATACATTGAGCTGTAATAATACAATTAGCTGTATTAATACATTGAGCTGTAATAATACAATTAGCTGTGTTAATACATTGAGCTGTAACAATACAATAAGATGTAATAATACGATGAGCTGTAATACTACAATAAGCTGTAATAATGCAATTAGCTGTATTAATATATTGAGCTGTATTAATATATTGAGCTGTATTAATATATTGAGCTGTAATAATGTAATGAGCTGTATTAATACAATGAGCTGTAATAATACAATGAGCTGTAATAATACAATGAGCTGTAATAATACGATGAGCTGTAATAATACATTGAGCTGTAATAATGCAATTAGCTGTAATAATACGATGAGCTGTAATAATACATTGAGCTGTAATAATGCAATTAGCTGTATTAATATATTGAGCTGTAACAATACAATAAGCTATAATAAAACAATAAGCTGTAATAATACAATGAGCTATAATAATACAATAAGCTGTAATAATACAATGAGCTGTAATAATACAATAAGACATAGAAGGTTATGGTGAGTTGAGAATCCCTTTAAGTGGATGAGAAATAATTAGTTGCTGCCTTTTTAAAAGAATCTAGTCACTTACTCTGTATGTTTTTTATTGCTAAACATTGTCTTATATTTATTGCGTTTTATGGAATCCCACATATCTCTGAGATATATTTACAGGGCTTTTTACTAAAATGAATTCAAAGTGTAGCCATAGTTAGTGAAGCTGAAAGCTATTTTGTCCAGGAAATTAAAATCCACTTTGAATTCGTACCTTAGTAAATAACCCTATTTGGCTATTAGTCTCTTAGAAAGTTCCAGGAATCGTTACCAGCCATGGATTCATTATTCCAGCCGCAACAAGACAAATCCCGTGCCCTGTTTTGGCATTTTTTTTCTCATCAGACTTAAAACAGGCTTTATCTTTGGGACCTGATTTAACGTGCCGGGAGATAGTTAATTGTAGACGTAATTTCCTGACAATATCGCTGTCGCCTTGAGAGACTCAAGATGAACTTAAATAATAAAACTCCATGTGTGATTGTACCCTTTATACGGCGTCTGATATAATGTCCTGAGGTTGTCTTGCCACCTAGTGCATATTACTGTTATTTATATCAAGATATTTCATGTCCATCAAGTTGTTCATTAGCCGGTACCCTCCGATAAGGGCAGATTTATATTAAACCAATTACGTTCACAAAAACTACAGAAACGTTTTACAGAATAATGTGTAAATATACAATGACTTCACATCCTTTCCACGCAGACACTGCTACTACTGTCCTACGGGGGTATTACAGGATCTCTGAGACAAGAAATTATACTCTATACGCATTGTGCTTTAATCAAAGCTTTGACTTAATCCAGGCTGCGATACAACAGAATAACTAAAAATGGATTTCTGGGGACTCTTAATATTATTCAGCATCACTTTATTAAGCTAATTTAACCCGGGCCCTCTTCACCTCCTGGTTCTGTCGAATTTACTTTGTTTTAGATGTACAATTCATTAAACGAATCAACTCGTCTGACGACAAGTTGATTCACCCAGCATAAAACCCCGTTTAATTGACTTTTAAACCAATCGATTAGTTTAAAACAAATCCAAAGGGGTTGTATGCCATATTAAATTATTTGTTAATTAATGCATGTCTGGTTTGTTTGCCAGTTACCTCCTGCTTTATTTCCCCTCTTTAATGCGGTAAAGAGCTACGGAATATGCTAAATAATCGCAATAATAATTGTAAACTGTGCATTAAATAATAGACTTGTGCAAAAAAAAAATCATTATTCTTACTTGTCCAAATACAATGGTTGATAATTGTTGCCAAAACCCACCAATTCCAAATCTCCAAATCGATATTATCTGCAGGTAATCCCATAGATAAACCAATAAGGAATGAATTCATTTAACAAGTTCAAGGATTTAGTTTCGGATAAACACATTAAAACAAATGTATTGCCCATGTCTAATAGATAACATGATATATGAAAAGTGACGTCAGAAATTCTCCCCAGATGTGGATTTATTCTGTGACTGTCTCTGGGGAGATGGCGTGCTGCCCCTTACACCATGTCCGTATGACAGTCAATGTGGCGTTGGTGATATAGAATCCTTGGGTCACGTCCTTTCTTGGGGTTCACGTCACGCCCATCCAAGATTTGGTATCTATTTACCATTTTCTGTGTATCTACCACTGGGTTCTATGGTCGGGACATTTTGAATTCCCCCACTGTGTCAAACAGGAAATAAGAAACACATGCTCTGCATATAATTTATAAAATATAACACTCACCTGTCATCCAGGCAATGTACAACTATACGTACTGATATACAGCTATACATTCTTAGCTAAGATTATTCTCTCTGTTTCCAAGATGGCAGGTATAATGGGTGGGAAGGCTGCACAGGGGATTTCAACCCTAAAATGTTACCATTGCCTAAACTACTAGCCAGACCAAGAATTAACTAGCCACTGTAAGCCTGCAGGGCCCATGGCACACTCACCGGGGTGAATTTATACTTACTGAGCTTCCAGTTCTGCTACCTTGCTTCATTTTTTGACTCCCGTTTTGACATGTTTGGAAGTCACTCAACTTGTCGCCATTCAATGCCCAGACAGCGTCATTTAGCGGTCACCTATGGAACATAGCGTGTTGATGGCGGTCAGATAAGCGCAGTCCTGCATTGGCCTTGCATTGCTCTGCAGAGACATCTGACACCTCCGGCTGTAGGAAACTGGGCGCAGGGAATGTGACTGTAGTTGTCAAGCCGTACTAAAATGTTTTGAAATCTTACTGTGGGATGGGGCCAGAACACTCCTAACACCATAACTACTGCAGCAGGCTCCAGTGGTTATAGTGCTTGGGACATTCATTACTGTGTAGCTGGTAAAATCCATTCAAAATGATAAATCTATTGTTAGATGAATTCCAGTTGGTAGTTATGGTTTACAAAGTAAGATCACTCACAAATTGAGATACTTTGTTGCTCGATAATTGTATCTGAGTGCAGGTAGTGGTTACAATGATACATTTGTACATTATTTCTATTTGGTTGATTACCTTGGCTCCGGGAGACACTTATTGGTAAATTCAACTCTTGCGCCAGTTAAGCAGCTTCTGTCGTCAAGGTCACTTGTAATTGACAGTAGATTTGCCAATTTGTAGCCATTATTTTCTTTGGCTTCCCTTGTAGAACTTCAACGTACATCCATGTTTATCACTGTAAAGTAATTTCTCTGTACGTATCGCAGACAGATTGTACACAAAACAATTGATTGTTGCTGGCGATTGCCCCATTCTTTCCCTAGATTCTCTCCTCCAGGTTTCTGTTGATATATATAGAGCCCAAATAGTGTTTTAAACTTCGTTGCATGCTGGAGTTGGGCACCGTCTACTGGAAGACTCACCTGCTCGCTAGCTTGCTTGCTTTGTGTTCATTAATCCTTTTCTTGTCTTCTCTTCTCACTTTTCTTGCAGTCGCTGTGAGCGCTTGCCTTGTAGTGACACTGAGTGCCAGAGCCTGCCCCTGAGAATAAGCTTTCACCACCTAGTGCTCCCCACCAACATCCAACCTCCCTCCAGCGTATTCCGCATGGGTCCCACCCACAGCATCCCCGGGGATGACATTCAACTGTCCATCACCAGTGGGAACGAGGAGGGCCATTTCATCACCACTAAACCGAACTCTCACAGTGGCCTTGTGAATGTGCTGAAAACTATCACAGAACCCAAGGACATTCTTCTAACTATCCAGATGAATCTCATTCGCCATGGGACTGTCAGCACATTTGTAGCTAAACTACATGTCATTGTCACAAAAGAGCTTTGATCCAATATTTGCTTTGGGGGCTTATCTTCATTGCTGTTTTTTTCCACCATTTTTGTTTTAGGTTTAATAAAGTTTTCCTTGTTACATGGGGTCCAGCCATAACTTGGGTAGAGGGGTATGTCAACTTGGTCAGAAGAAAGGTTGCATGTCTCTCTTGGACTTCCTCCAATCTTAATATCTGTTATGTTTTCTTATTACTTGGGGTCTTGGGATGTATAATTGAGCACATGCTCAATTTAGCACCAACTGGCCACATGTCACAAGACCTAGTTAGTTTCAGACTCTTTAAAGCTATTACAACTTTCTCACTGTCTGTTCGGGTGGCCTAGAAGGACATCAAAAGCCCATCAAGAAAGCTTAGATTGGATTAGGTTATGGTGGAAATTCTACATGAAGACTTGGCTACATCTGAAGATAAACCCATTGGTGTCGTTGAGAGACAGCCAGGGATAAAAATATGTTATTTCTAAATTCTTTAAACACAAGCGGGTCCCTTTTTTCTCCTTTGAACTGGAATTTATAAGTTCTGCGTTGTGGTCTTAAAACAGACCCAAAGTGAATAAACATTTATAAACAGATCTGTTTTCATTGTAGTTCGTACATCGTAGAAATACACATTGCTGTGATATTTTCGTTTTCCTGCCTTTGTCCAGTATTTTCCTTGTTTCTTTAAAATGTTCCAGGTGGCCAGCAGGACTTGCAGTTTCTTTACAGACAACACACTTTCTTCAATATATTGGTTTTATTAGATTTCTAGCAAATGTACAAATGAAAAATTATTTCCCTTGACATATTTTCGACCTTCCTAGGAATGACTGCTATGCCACTTGGCATAGAAGTAAAGGGAACAAACATTGGGCACATCAGTTACGTATGGAAGTATTGCGGTATCATCTCACTACTCCTGGTGACCACCTGCTTCCTGGAAATAGTGTGGACTTTTTGGTTAGCAAAATGGTGACATTGTACATTTCGTTGTGACTCTCTGACGGACTGCTGACTTCATAGTCTGTCTGGTTGGGCGACACTGGAGATAGGTTTCCAGATCATCATGTTTAGGCCAGATTCCTACATAGGGGTTTAAAGATTGTTTATGACCAAGCATGCTCTGCCTTACCTTTCTTCCACTTGTGCTATGACCACTGGCACTAGTTCTGCATTCATAATGTTACTGGCCGCCCTATATTATTATTAACTCATTCCCTCATGTTACTAGCTCTCTCCCTGCTCATAGTACAAACTCTATTTTATATAATGTCATTAGCGTATTTGTTGTTCATATCATCTACCTAGATATTCCCAATATCACTAGCCTTCACACACATATCACGTGCCCTCTCTCTCGGTGCCACTAGTTCTTTTCCAAGAATATCACTAAATCACTAACTCTTTTCTCTCAAATATTGCCCTCTTTCTTACCCTCACTAGCCCCCTTCCCACAATATTACTAGCCCTCTCCTTCTAAATATCACTAGCCCTCTTCCAAATGTCACTAGCCCTCTTATCAAAATATGCTAGCCCTCTCTATGAAAGTCACTAGCCCTCTTCCAAATATCACTAGCCCTCTCCCTTCTTTCATTATCACTAGCCATCTCCCTCTTAGTGTCACTAGCCCTCTCCCTTCTTTCATTATCACTAGCCATCTCCCTCTAAGTGTCACTAGCCCTCTTCCCCTGGTGTGGAAGAGCTGTAGCACTACATCAAGTTCATAGCAAATGTTCTGTAAAGAAAATTAGGGCAATGTTCATACCCAGCACACCTACCTAGAAATACATGAATTCCTTTATCTTTCAATGATACACAGATTTGTAAAGGTTTTTTTTTTTTCCGAAGAGTGTATTGTCAGGAATTCAAAGTGAATTTACATTTTATGCCAAAATCGATAAAAGGAAGTGTCAGTTATGTTTTAATTTCGACAGTTTTGCCTGTGGCTGTCTGTGTGTAGGTTTTCTGTATAACCCAGCTGTACATGCGCAGTCGCCATAAATACTGGTTCTGGGATAATACTGACTACAAATCATTACACGTGTTGCCAAGATTAAATCTGAAATTCACTTTGAATTCCCAGCATTGTAAAAGTTTATTCAGAATATTAAATCATTTGAAGAGTTTATCCAAAAATATTAAATCAAGGCCTTGGTTAGAACCTCAGCCTGGCTATGTTAGCCTGTACCGTGTTATTTGAATGAAGTTTACTCAAATTCAGTGTTTAGTGACTAACCCTTTCAAAGGGGAATGTGACCAAGAGTTGGGCGTTACATGCCGGTGGATGCCTTTTTGGTGCCAACCTGAGTCCATGGTTTCGTGACTGACGTACTATTCCGTTAAGAAATTCTGTCAAATGACACCAAATCTTGGCTTTCACTCTGCCCTGCGCAGCAATATGGCACTAACCGAAAGAAAGACAGTCTATTGACCTAAACGTGAATCTTTCTAAAGGAGTCTACGTAGGGGTAAGCAATAAAAAGTATACAATCATAGAATGAGCGCAAACTCGTATAAGAGGCGGGGTGATTTCCATAGAAACAATTTAGTAATCAGTTATATGGTATACAGATAGATTGTCAATCTGCATCACAAATCACAAGTGCACAAACTATATCTGATATCCAGAATGTAAAACTAAATTGCATATAGACAAATGTAAACACTGTGTGTAAAATGGGTCGATTACAGCTAGTATGTCAAAAATGTGAGACATGTATCAAAGTGAATACACAAGACATTCTTAAACCCTGAACCTGTATATTGAATTAAATTGTGTAGGATACTGAGCTTTTAAGGGATTGTTAGTCCTTCATTCTGCTCAGCTTGCAGGAAGGATCAGAGTGATGTGAGTCTCTGACAGCACAGATCTCTCCGCCAAAGCTTTATGGCACTGGAAGATGACATCGCGTCTCACTGCACCCAGTAAGTGAGGGCAGTACAAGCGCAGGGCGAGTTCTGTCTGTAGCACAATAACAGTGGTTCATTATTTTTTAAATTTGTTTTGCAAAGTGCGTTTCAAAAAAAACTCAGCTGCAAAAAAATATATATTTTGGCGTAGACTTTCGAATCTTTTTTTTGCATTCATCACATCTCACAGTTTAGTGCGTAAACCACATGGTGCAAAATCTGCAGTTTATGTGCACACGCCATTAAATTATCCACTGAAAACCGTTTTTCCTTCATCCTTTTTTACTGACTGAACCAGTACGTGTGGAGAAAAGAGAATTGATAATTTTAGAACAGCTGAATGTAAAAACTTTCCCTATCTATTTTTGTCTAAAATCTTCATAAATCCCATAGTTTTCATGACCTAAACAAATTGTGGTGTGTGGAGTTTCCACCAGAAAGCTGATTAAAGGGACACTATAGTCACCAAAACAACTTTAGCTTAATTAAGTGGTTTTGGTGTATAGAACATGCCCCTGCTGTCTCACTGCTCAATTCTCTGCCATTTAGGAGTTAAATCACTTTGTTTATGCAGTCATAGGCACACCTCCATGCATGTGACTTGCACAGTCTCCCTACACACTTCCTGTAAAGATAGATCAAGGTCTAATGTTTAAACTGTATTTGTTGCACAGTCTGTTTAGTTTAGAATTTCTTATTGAAACTGTACTGTTAGTATCTTGCTAGACCCTACAGGAGCCTCCTGTATGTGATTAAAGTTCAATTTACAGAGCAGGTAATACAAATTTCTAAAGCAAGTTACATCTGATTGAAATAGAAACCATTTTTTTCATGCGGGCTGTGCAAGTCACAATCAGGGGAGGTGTGACTAGGGCTGTATAGACAGAAACAAAAGTGATTTAACTCCTGAATGGCAGAGAATTGAGCAGTGAGACTGCAGAGGCATGATCTATACACCAAAACTGCTTCATTAAACTAAAGTTGCTCAGAGTGTCCCTTTAACTACAATAAACTCCCATAAACTCCTCTAGTGCACATAATCCATTCATGTGCTTTAATATGTGAGATATACTCAGCACTAACCTAGAAAAAATAAGGTAATATCCACTTTCTGGTTTAATGGCTCACTACAGAAGCGGAAAATCTGACGGATTGCAGCAAACACCAGATCGGTATATGTAACGCATTATTTGTATAATACATTAAAATGTGTCCCTATAAGGAGCAAATCATGACATCACAGAATAGCAGCTCCTTAAATACGGATAAAGAACGTGAGTCTCCATTTATTTACTTTCAATTGGTATCAGATGTGATTCCATTCTGCTGGAAAAAAATACTTTTCAAACAATTTATCTGCAAAAATTCTCCTAGACTTTACTGGATAATTTCTGTAGATAAATCATTTAAAAAGTTAAACAACAGAACTGGAAAAACCTGGCCATTGGCTGTTTTTTGTTTTTTTTTAGCAGCACAGTTGGCTCCACGTCACATTTCCGCCATTTAATCTTCTCTCCTTCCTTTTTTCAGTTACGAACGAGCTGACATGGTCCGCTGCATCAAGTCCTGCCGACCAAATGATCTGACGTGCATTGCTGATCCGGTCCACACCATTTCCAACACGGTGATCTCTCTGCCAACATTCCGCGAATTCAGTCGCCCTGAAGGTAAACGTCTTGTGTTCTCTTAGTACAGTAACTTTCCGATACATAATGTCTCTAATATACACAGTGCAGGTAGGGACAGTCGATATATCCTAACTAGCTGCAGGCCGACACATTGCAATAGGCCAGAGTGCCTGAAATTTTATAATATTTTTTTTTTTTTTAAAGATTAACTTCATGCTTATCATTAGAATGACTTTATGAATAAAAGCTTATATTTTAACTAGTATCGTAAGCTCGTATTCATTGTGACCTGCATCCAGGGCCGGATTAACATAGGAGCTGATGGAGCTGCAGCTCCAGGCCCAGGCCCATGGAATAGGCCCATTGAAAAAAAAAAAATGAAAAAAAAAAATTTTTTTTTCAATTTATTTTTTTTTTTTTTACACACACACTACTCTTAGGTTTGCCACCTGACTGGTATTTTACTGGCACAGACGGTATTTGAGACTGCCTGGCCGTGCCGGTATTGCAGTAATACTGGCAATACAAATGCAGGTATTTTTCTCAGAATAAGTGGAGATTACTCTGCAATACCAGCACCGGCCAGTAGGGGTCACTGTGTGTGGAGAGAGGCAGGGATAGGAAGGTACAGCATATCCCCATAGACATATAATACCTAGACGCCGCATTGACCTCGGGGGGCCATGAAATGCGGGCGCCATTTTGGGCCGGTCACCCGGTGTGGTATTATATGTCTATATATTAGGACTTCTGTCCCTAATTTTTTTTAATTTACTTTGCCTTAGTGACAAATCTCACTTTAGTAAATAGTGATGTGATTGTTTGTTCTCCTATTCTCTTTATGCTATCTCCATGCGGACTTCAAAGTGCAAAAGACAGAGCTGACAATAATAAAGAGTTGTAAATATCTACATTTTATTTTGCACAGTTCCAAAATCCATATTAGTTAAAAATAGGTGAAAAGTAAATACATTACAAATCAGGCAAAGATCCAGTCCCAGTTTAAAACATGTATATTAAGATGATAGATTGTGGGGTTAGTTCACTAAACTTATAATTTTAGCAAACCTAAATCCAAATGCAACGCATAGTTTCAATCAGGAAATTCAAATAATTTCAATGTATTGAGTAAATTTAGTCGATAACGTAAATAACCACAGAGGTCTTAAAGCAGCAAATGTCAGTTAATTTTATTTAATATCCCAGGATTAAACATCATGCTACTGGATCTGTACACCCTCCAGGTGGATTTTAAGACTAACCATGTTTACTTTGAGGACCTTGCTCTGCAGATCATAGACATGTCTATGCTGCAGATCACACTGTGACCGATCCAAGTCAATGCGGCGTCTAGTATTTTATGTCTATGCATATCCCTGCCTCTCTGTACTACTCACTGATCCGTGGGGACCAGCAACACAGCACAGAGTCCAGACAGCAGCTCGACAGCTCAGATAAGTGAGGGATGGGGGGGGAAAGGCAGCAGGGACACATGTGGACACTGAGACACTAGGGGACACATGTGGACACTGAGACACTAGGGGACACATGTGGACACTGAGACACTAGGGGACACATGTGGACACTGAGACACTAGGGGACACATGTGGACACTGAGACACTAGGGAACACATGGGGACACTGAGACACATGGGGACACTGAGACACATGGGGACACAGACACTAGGACACATGGGGACACAGACACTGAGACACTTGGGGACACTGAGACACATGGGGATGCTGAGACACATGGGGACGCTGTTTCTCCCAGTGTCCCCCATCCAGTGTCGCTAGTGTCTCAGTATCCCCAAGTCTCCCAGTGTCTGTGTCCCATGTCTCTGTGTGCCTAGTGTCACCATGTCTATGTCCACAACTGTCCCCATGTCTCCCAGTGTCCCCAAGTGTCTGTCTCCCAGCCAGTGTCCCATAGTCTCCCAGTGTCCCATAGTCTCCCAGTGTCCCATAGTCTCCCAGTGTCCCATAGTCTCCCAGTGCCTGTGTTCCCATGTCTCTGTGTCCCTAGTGTCTTAGTGTCCCCAAATGTTTCAATGTCCCCATGTCTCCCAGTGTCTGTGTCCCTAGTGTCTGTGTCCCCATTTCTCCCAGTTTCCCTAAATGTCTGTGTCCCCATGTCTCCCAGTGTCCCCATGTCTCCCAGTGTCCCCATGTCTCCCAGTGTCCCCATGTCTCTCAGTGTCCTAGTGACATGGGGACACACTGAGACACTGGGAGAAATGGGGACACTGAGACACTGGGAGACTAGGGGACTGGGCGACATGGGGACACAGACACTGTGATACATAGGGGCACTGAGACACTGTGTGACTTGCGAGACAGAGACACTGGGAGCAATCTATCTATACAGCAGAATCAAACTGAGTAGTTTGTTGGTGATTTTACAGATGTCACTCTGATGTCACTCCTTGTGATTATACAAAGGATTAAGGCTAGTATTTTGTTCCAAGAAAGGTGGCAACCTTAACTACTCTTCACATACTCTTGCTTAAAGTAGCACTATAGGGTCAGGAACACAATCATGTATTTCTGACCCTATTATGTTAAAACCACCACCCTGCCCCCTTCTTGCCTCCCTAAGTATAGTAAAAATATAACTTGTATTCAAGTCTGCAGCTGCTGGCTCTGCCTCTGAACTGACTGTCTGCTGACATCATCAGAAGTGGTGGTCTGAGCAAATTACAATACTTCCCCATAGGATTGTCTGAGACTGTCAACTAGGCAGATCTGGGGCAGAGCCAGCACAAGTCGTAGCCCTGGCCAATCAGCATCTCCACATAAAGATAAATTGAATCAATGCATCTCTATGAGGAAAGTTCAGTGTCTGCATGCCGAGGGTGGAGACACTGAATAGCAGTGCTGCACACTAGGCAGTACTGCCCCAGGAAGCACCTCTAGCAGCCATCTAAAGAGTGGCCAGTGGAGTTATTTTCTCTGAAAAGACAGTGTTTACTGCGAAAGGCCTGAATGGAATGATTCTACTAACCAGAACAAATACAATAAGCTGTAGTTGTTCTGGTGACTATAGTGTCCCTTTAAGTTTGGAAGCTTAAGAGGGATGTATGGGAACAAAACTTGTGTGGACTGGCTGACAATAAAATTAGTTTAGGTAATGCAGACGTTGGTCTCTCTAACACTGTGGCATGTCCCCATTCATCTACACTCACTACATACACCTTTTATCTGTCTCAGACTATATACCAGGAACTTCTGCCTGCTAGTAAGAAGCTAAGGAGACAAGTGGACCAGCGAGTGCTAGGGGACAGTCCTTAGAAAGCATTGAGTGAGCGCATCATTAGACGCATTTATGTCAAGCTCAGGGTGCTGCCTGCATAGTATGCCCTTAGTTGGACAGCCTGCATGATTGGCGGGCAGCCTGACATGCATTCATGCCAGGCTGTCCTTCAAATTCTTTGGACAGACATGCCCCCTTTTTGGGCATGTTCTCCCCT
Organism: Pelobates fuscus; assembly: GCF_036172605.1. NCBI lineage: Eukaryota > Metazoa > Chordata > Amphibia > Anura > Pelobatidae > Pelobates > Pelobates fuscus. The sequence goes on from NC_086319.1 coordinate 15,245,399, forward strand.
TTTGGCAGGTCTGGTCACGTGATTCGCACCGGTGGCCACCCTTTTATCCCGCCCATTGACTGCCTGCTTCACTGGACACTGCTGTTAAGGGTTATGGATTTAATTGAAAGATATAAATTAGAGAGATATTAGCATAGAGTATGTGTTTTCCTATAGCTGCATCCTATGAGTTTCCCTCCAGCACCATCTCCATCAGATACATGACGCTTGGGAGGTATGATTGTTTTAATGTTTTTGGTCGATAAGATTCCGTAATTAGGCCCATCATAATTGTCAGCACCAGGCCCAGTGTGCTCTTAATCCGGCCCTGCCTGCATCAGTATATTAAGCTCCTTATTTCAACACTGACGCTATGACGTTGTGACGTTGTTTGCATCAAATTATTAAAAGGGCGAAAATGGCAGAGATTTTAGTCCCTGACATCGTTAGTTTAGTGTCAGGGTTTGGGGTTAGGTTTAGAATTACCGTTAGGGTTGGAGGGTTAGGGTTTTGATTAAATGGTTTAGGTTAGAACTTGGTTTAACTGGTTAGGGTTACAGTTAGGTTTGGCCTTAAAGGGACGCTATAGGCATCCAGACCATTTCAGCTGGGTACACTGTTCATTCCCCTTAACCCTGCAATAGTCATTATTGCAGTTATTGAGAAACTGCAATATTTACTATCCAGGGTTAACTCCACCTCTGTGGCTGTCCGCATGCGCATTAGTTCCCTGACGTTCCTGCCTGACCCAGCGCAGAGGGACAATGGCTCTGTATTCAGATAAGTGATGAAGGGGTTCTGTGCTGTGGGGGGGGGGGAGGGGTCACGCGAGCGAGGGGGGCACTATAGGGAGCTATAGTGCTAGGAATACAAGTGTGTAATCCTTGCCTATAGTTTCTCTTTAAAGGGACACCCCAGGCACCAAAACAACTTAATCTGCCCTGGAGGCACTCTTACCTCAAAGGGTTAAACCATTCTCGAACGGTTTAACCCCTAAGTTGCCTTTAGCGGCGATCTTCACTCACCCCCTTGCCTTTGTCAGAAGTTCTGATCGGTGGAATCAGTCTTTCATTTATTTGAACAAGCGAGGATTGATTTGATACAAAGGAGGTAACTTAATAATAACCATTAATTAACTGATTCCCACGGATTCTTCATTGATGCTAATCTATAGACACAATAACAAACAAGATTGTTCCAAAAATATATATTTATTAACTGTACAATTCAGCTCAGAAACGGATAAAAATATCAATAATCAATAGAGCAGAAGATCTAATAACATGCAATACAAAACCCAATAGTCAATCTTCTTTTAGATAAAACAATTAATGGTTAAGTCAGTGAGCAGGTTAAATACTACCCATCAGGCAGTTAAAGCGGCGGCACTCTCACCCTCCCCTCCCAGACAAGGACCTGCTGGAGGAACATGGCAGCGCCTGCGAGTAACTGGTTCAGGTAAGTTAAACTCACCTCTCCCAGGCCACCAGTGGCAATGCCACCGTCGGGGGTCTTAGCAAATTATGACAGTGCCGCATTAAACAAATATCGTTACATGAGTGTCGCATTGAAACAGACAGATATAAGTGGTTTCTAATATTTAGAGGAGTCTACTAACAGAAATTAAAGTAACAGCTAATGCTTATTTAGAGTTTATTATTACTGAGTTTGATGCGCTTCGATTTTTAGTAAATTGCCCCTTTTTCTAAACATTTTGTTTTTGTAGAAATAATCTTCCTGCGTGCAGTGACCCCGGTCTACCCTCACGGCTTGCAGCCAGAAATCAGTTTCCGCATTGCAGAAGGCAATCTCAGAGACTCCTTCGACATCCAGAAACGTTACATAGATGGCATGGCAGTCGGTGAGTTGCATTCTTACAATTAGTTTACAGTTTTTATGATATTTCTGCAGAAATTCCTTCTTTACTCTCAGTGTGCTCAGTGCCTCCTCCTTTACTCTCAGTGTGCTCAGTGACCCCTCCTTTACCCTCAGTGTGCTCAGTGACCCCTCCTTTACCCTCAGTGTGCTCAGTGACCCCTCCTTTACCCTCAGTGTGCTCAGTGACCCCTCCTTTACCCTCAGTGTACTCAGTGCCCCCTCCTTTACTCTGTGTGCTCAGTGACCCCTCCTTTACCCTCAGTGTGCTCAGTGACCCCTCCTTTACCCTCAGTGTACTCAGTGCCCCCTCCTTTACTCTCAGTGTGCTCAGTGACCCCTCCTTTACCCTCAGTGTGCTCAGTGACCCCTCCTTTACTCTCAGTGTGCTCAGTGACCCCCCCTTTACACTCAGTGTGCTCAGTGACCCCTCTTTTACCCTCAGTGTGCTCAGTGCCTTCTCCTTTACTCTCAGTGTGCTCAGTGACCCCTCCTTTACCCTCAGTGTGCTCAGTGACCCCTCCTTTACCCTCAGTGTGCTCAGTGTACCCTCCTTTACCCTCAGTGTGCTCAGTAAACCCCTCCTTACCCTCAGTGTGCTCAGTGTACCCTCCTTACCCTCAGTGTGCTCAGTGTACCCTCCTTTACTCTCAGTGTACTCAGTAAACCCCTCCTTTACCCTCAGTGTACTCAGTGAACCCCTCCTTTACCCTTAGTGTGCTCAGTGTACCCTCCTTTACTCTCGGTGTACTCAGTAAACCCCTCCTTTACCCTCAGTGTACTCAGTGCCCCCTCCTTTACTCTGTGTGCTCAGTGTACCCTCCTTTACCCTCAGTGTGCTCAGTGTACCCTCCTTTACCCTCAGTGTGCTCAATGTACCCTCCTTTACCCTCAGTGTACTCAGTGCCCCCTCCTTTACTCTCAGTGTAGTCATTGACCCCTCCTTTACTCTCAGTGTACTCAGTGCCCCCTCCTTTACTCTCAGTGTGCTCAGTGACCCCTCCTTTACCCTCAGTGTGCTCAGTGCCCCCTCCTTTACTCTCAGTGTGCTCAGTGACCCCTCCTTTACCCTCAGTGTGCTCAGTGACCCCTCTTTTACCCTCAGTGTGCTCAGTGCCTTCTCAGTGACCCCTCCTTTACCCTCAGTGTGCTCAGTAAACCCCTCCTTTACCCTCAGTGTACTCAGTGAACCCCTCCTTTACCCTTAGTGTGCTCAGTGTACCCTCCTTTACTCTCGGTGTACTCAGTAAACCCCTCCTTTACCCTCAGTGTACTCAGTGCCCCCTCCTTTACTCTGTGTGCTCAGTGTACCCTCCTTTACCCTCAGTGTGCTCAGTGTACCCTCCTTTACCCTCAGTGTGCTCAGTGTACCCTCCTTTACCCTCAGTGTACTCAGTGCCCCCTCCTTTACTCTCAGTGTGCTCAGTGACCCCTCCTTTACCCTCAGTGTGCTCAGTAAACCCTTCCTTTACCCTCAGTGTACTCAGTGCCCCTTCCTTTACCCTCAGTGTACTCAGTGCCCCTCCTTTACCCTCAGTGTACTCAGAGCCTCCTCCTATACCCTCAGTTTACTCATTGACCCCTCCTTTACCATCAGTGCCTTCTCCTTTACCCTCAGTGTGCTCAGTGTACCCTCCTTTACCCTCAGTGTGCTCAGTGTACCCTCCTTTACTCTCAGTGTACTCATTGACCCCTCCTTTACTCTCAGTGTACTCATTGACCCCTCCTTTACTCTTAGTGTACTCAGTGCCCCCTCCTTTACTCTCAGTGTACTCAGTAAACCCCTCCTTTACCCTCCGTGCCTTCTCCTTTACTCTCAGTGTACTCAATGCCCACTCCTTTACTCTCAGTTTACTCAGTAAACCCTTCCTTTACCCTCAGTGTACTCAGTGCCTTCTCTTTTACCCTCAGTGTACTCAGTGCCCCTCCTTTACCCTCTGTGTACTCAGTGCCCCCTCCTTTACTCTCAGTGTACTCAGTAAACCCCTCCTTTACCCTCAGTGTACTCATTTACCCCTCCTTTACCCTCAGTGTACTCAGTGCCTTCTCCTTTACTCTCAGTGTACTCAGTAAACCCCTCCTTTACACTTAGTGTACTCATTTACCCCTCCTTTACCCTCAGTGTACTCAGTGCCTTCTCCTTTACTCTCAGTGTACTCAGTGCCCCCTCCTTTACCCTCAGGGTACTCAGTGCCCACTCCTTTACTCTCAGTGTACTCAGTAAACCCCTCCTTTACCCTCAGTGTACTCAGTGCCCCCTCCTATACCCTTAGTGTACTCATTGACCCCTCCTTTACCCTCAGTGTGCTCAGTGCCTCCTCCTTTACCCTCAGTGTACTCATTTACCCCTCCTTTACCCTTAGGGTGTTCAGTGCCTCCTCCTTTACCCACAGTGTACTCATTGACCCCCTCCTTTACTCACATTGTACTCAGTGCCTTCTTCTTTACCTTCAGTGTACTCAGTGTCCCGCTCCTTTGACTTCTGTGTGCTCGGAACTCCGTTCTTCACAACAGTGAGCTAACACACACACACACACAGATTTGCTGCATATATGGGATAAGTAACAGAGAAAATTAAAATCCCAGGTATAGGACCCTCTTTAAGGCTCTCGCCCTCTCCCACAGTGCATTCCACATTTCCCCAATTTTCTTTCTCCTCCGAGCTTCCTCCTTGGCTCCCCATCTCTTCCGTAATCTACGAGTGAAATCGCTGCTCTGTGTTACGTTTTATATAAATATTGGGGGGTTAAGGAGTAACTAAGTCCATCAGCTGTGGATCAGACACCACGTAATAAGGCAGCTCTGGGGTGACATCACATAAAGGGCAGATAGTATAATGTGTCCACTTATCTTGTAGAAGAAAACCTTCTTCTTGAGAAAATTGAATGAAAGAAGCGATCTGACTTATAAAATGGCTCTTTAATAAAAATATATCTTTAAAAGAATCCATAGATCCTGATTTATCATGGAAGACAGCCAGCCGCTGTAACTCTGCCACGCGGTCTGTGTCCTTGTAAGAGGGGGTTGTGGTCATTTCCAGACAGATCATTTGCCTGGGGATACATCGAGTGTTATTTGTTACACAGTCAGCGAGTTAGACAATTCCCCAAATCATTGTTTTTTTTTTGACAATTTATTGCAATTTGGGGCCAGTGATATACTGTTTAGTGAATAAATCACTAATTTGTATTTCTTTCTTGGTGAATTTTACAAAAGCTGATATTACCCTCAGCACGCTGTATATTTTAAGCTAAATTGACAGAGACAGAAAAAAAACTGCTGAAATGAAGGATTTTTCTTAAACAAATTCTGAGTTCTGGTAAATTAGTTAAAAATCAAGAAAATATGGGGTTTATTTACTAAGCAGTGAATTGCAATTAATTGAAAACTGAATTGCAAAACGTAAAGAACAGCACCTGGTATCAAAATAGCTGCTCTGATATTTCAGCTCAAACTTACTGGGTCTGTATTTAATTTGCTATAATTAACCGTATAGTGAATAAAGACCATGCAGTCTTATTTACTGCTGGGAACACAACATGTGTGATTTTTACATTTCTAAATTATAATATAATTTAAATATGTAATCTCTAAACATTATTTTTACGTCCAATAAATATTCATCTGATGTTGTCCTAAAATCATGGTCCTGCTAAATCCAAAGTCTAACAGCTGACAATGGATTGTGGGAATTATAGTCCAGAAAGAGCTGAAGGGCTGAGATTGGGCCCCTCCTATAAACAGATTATTGTGTATTTCGGATTATTTGATATTTACCTAGTGCTCGGTTATAGTCATTGCATTTTCCGGTAATCTGGAATAAAACTCCCATTTTAAGCAGCACTCTGGGGTCATTGAGTGGTTGCCAAGACTGATGAGAGTTGTGATACACATCAGCCTGGCTGCCAAAACTTACCTGTTCCTCTTTGGTAACAGATAGCATTCATGTTTTTTGGTTGTCGTTTCCCAGTCTGTTTCTGTGAATGGGACATTGATCATGTCTTTCCTTGAGCAGGAGTTATATTTAAATCTCTCAGCAGTAGGTAAGTTTATTCAACCTCTGACCCGTGTCATTGTTCTGTAGAACCCTTCAAAGAGCTTAAACTGTCTTGATGTAAAAGGGCCACACAGAACTCCCGCTGATCTGACATTAATGCTACAACTTACCATTGACCTCTTAAAGCTTACTGGTTAAAGTTCATGTTTTGGCTGCACAGGCATCAGAGGATCATCAATTCTTTGCTTAGGAAAAGCAACATTTCTGTCTTTTGAGTAAATTTAGGAGCCATGCCTTGCAGCAGTAAGGCACCCCTGAATTATTAAAACCCACCTTATGGGATGTGTTGTTGGATACTGTAAGCACCAAAACAACTTTATCTTAATTAAGCAATTTTGTGTACAGACCATGCCCCTGCCGTCTCATTGATCAATTGTCTGCCATTTAGGAATTAAATCACTTTTGTTTCAGTTTCTGCAGCCCACACCTCCCCTGGCTGTGACTGACACAGCGTGCATGAAAAAAATGCTTTAACTTTCAGACAGCTCTAACAGCACAGTGTGTTTACTTTAGAAGTTTGTATTTCCTGGTCTGTTAATTGAACTTTAGTAACACACAGAAGGATGTTGCAAGATATTAAGTGGACAAGAGATAATTATTTTATTATATTACAGTTGACATCATGAAATGTTATCATTTGTGTAAGGAAAATAAAATTTAGATCAGGAAGACATTATCTTATATACACAGACTGATAGGATAGAAAAGAGGGACAAATGAGTTCTGGTCCATACTAGTATAATGGTAAATTTCACTATTACCGGTATGTGTTAGACACTGCCCATTAATTTGCTTTAATCGAGAGTAAATTTTATAGAGAGATTTCACCTGCGTTTTAAAGGTCCAACTCGATGGACTTGAGTCGTTTTCGACATAGATTACTATGTAACCTTGTGCCCTTAATGAACTCTCCGTAATAACTATTTATCACAGACTATAATAGCTATTTAGATATATTTATAAATCTGTGCTTGGAACGCGGTGAACCAGACGTTGGCTGTTGGGTTTGAATCCCAATGGAAATCAGGCCAGAATTCCCTGCATGTCGGTGCCAAGCGTTGTTTGAACTATTTAAGTCAGAGCAATTTAGAGAGCTGTGTTTTTGTCAATTTAAAGACCTGTGGGGTCAAGCAGTTTAAAGTTATTTCATATCTGCCAAACCGTGAGACAAGCGTTCTCCCTCTGAAGTCATAACTACGTCTCATTAACATAACTTAACTTCTCTCTATTACTCTGTCCAAAATGGCCACAACATAAAGATTTATTAAAGTTAAGGGTTATATAGTGTCAGGAAAACGAGTTTGTTTTCCTGACACTATAGTGATCCTTTAATATTTAATATTTGATGTTTCTATAAGGGCTACTAAACTGGTTCATGGATTGCAGGATAAAACTTACCAGGAAAGGTTAAAGGATCTTAACATGTATAGCTTGGAGGAAAGACGAGATAGGCGGGATATGATAGAAACTTTTAAATACATAAAGGGAATCAACACAGTAAAGGAGGAGACTATATTTAAAAGAAGAAAAACTACCACAACAAGAGGACATAGTCTTAAATTAGAGGGGCAAAGGTTTAAAAACAATATCAGGAAGTATTACTTTACTGAGAGGGTAGTGGATGCATGGAATAGCCTCCCAGCTGAAGTGGCAGAGGTTAACACAGTGAAGGAGTTTAAGCATGCGTGGGATAGGCATAAGGCTATCCTAACTATAAGATAAGGCCAGGGACTAATGAAAGTATTTAGAAAACTGGGCAGACTAGATGGGCCGAATGGTTCTTATCTGCCGTCACATTCTATGTTTCTATGTCATTGTATATGTTATTGATTGCCATACAATGCATAGATAGCTGTGAATACTTACTCATTGTCCTGATTTTTACAATAAAATAGAATTTGAAAATAGCACATCCTATGTACAATAGTCAATCCTCTATAAAAACGAGACATTGTTTTATACTTGTGGTTATAAATTATATACAGTCCTCGATTCAAACCTGTAATTGGACAATAACATATTTTAATGGTTTCCTGTTGCCTTGCTCAGTCCCTACTTTTTCTTTTCAAACAGGAGTTGTTCGTCAAGTGAAACCCATTGTAGGACCATTCAACACCGTCTTGAAACTTGAGATGAATTACGTGGTTGGAGGTGTGGAGTCCCACCAAAATATTGTCAACGTCCACATCTTTGTCTCAGAATTTTGGTTCTAAAAAAAGAAAATTTTCTGAAGATCAGGCAGTTGCCTCTTGTGTACAACAGTAATACGTGTTTGTATTAGGTTTTGTGGCTGAAATTACTGCTAAGAATTGGTTCTACACACTTAGTAGACCAGGTAGTACCAACATCAACAAGTTTTCTTAAATGTAGATACATTTTGCAGACGATGGCTGAATATTAACCTGGCGTATCTTTTACAAAATAAAAAATGCTAGCTAAAAGTAAGGATGAAAAAAAACTGAATGTTTTACAGAATTTTAATAAATGATCAAAAAAAAATCAAATTAATTCCTAAATATTTAAGGAGGGAATACAAGTCACTCAAAACATGACTTACTCACTGGAAAATGTTTAATGAAAGGCCAGTTGAAGCATTATTAACAAAACAATTTTGTATTGTGCTTTTAGATCATTGGGAAAATGGAGACACATTTAAATGTTGTTTAAATGTTTCCCAAATTCAAGTTATATAAGGAGACATGATAGCCAATTTTCTGAAGATTTTGTCTTTTGTTTTTTCTTTTTAAATTATTGAGGGAAATAATAAAATGAACTTAATAGTGATTTTACATAGACAGTAAAGATTATTCTAGCCAACAAGTCTACGTATCGTATGGATGTTCTCATGATTCCATTTTGTAAATAAATGCCGTATCAAACATTAAAAATATTACCAATAAGGCACTTGCTTTGACTTGTAGTCAACATGTTGCTAAAATCTGAATTTACGGTAAATGCATCCAGAAATGCAATTTGAAACATTGTGTCCGTCAAACTATCAATCAGGGTTAGTCTTATCAGCCGGGTATTTACAAAGATACAAACCCGGGTTAGAAAAATTCAGATTGCTGGAGTGGACAGATTTAAGAATTATTTAAAAAAAATAAAAAATAAAACAACAACAAATTTTAGTAGTTTTTGTAAATCTCTACTTTTCCACCTGAAATTAAATGTATATTTTAATCTCTAGGAGATTTCTGGATGATTATTTGCTTAAAATGAAAATATCATGTGCAGTTTTTCCATATTCTCACCACTCCTTGTAAAATGAATAATGACACAAAATTGTGTTCATAACTCTGACTTAAAAATCAAATGTTTATAAATTCACCATATACTAATTAATGTACGTGTTGTTCCCAAGAAGCGTAGTGCAAGCTCATCATTAGACGCGCTCGCTCTACACTCAGGACATTAGGACCACTGAAACAGTGCTCCCGGCATGTCCTGCCATCAATGGTCTGGCCTGTTTGATTGGCAGACAGCCTGATATGCATTCACACCAGACTTTCACCCAGTTCTTCAGATGCACCTGTCCACATTCCAGGCAGGACCGTCTGCTTTGGGTAGCGCCAGTGAGCAATACTTTTCATTTTAACGACTATTTGCACAATTACTATTGTGTGTTTCTGAGCAAAATGCTATATAGGCTGTGGATAACTGGCATGCTTATTCAATACACAATTAAAGGTTTATTTACTAAACAGTGAAGTTAAAATTAAAAAAAATGTTTACAAATTTGAATAAAAGTTAAACATTCTCAAATCTTCCAACTTGTCCTTTTTTGACTTTATGTTACAAAATCGGTTTTCTGTTGACCACGTTTCACTGTTTAATAAATAAACCGTTTGGCAATTCTGCTGCTTTGGGGATCTGGGAGTTTTGGGTCAGAGCTTAATTAAGATCATTGCATAGTTAGTAGGATTGCTCCTTCAAACTGGACGAAGAACTGTCTTAATGACAGATTACATGTTCACAGTGTACTACCCAGAGTCTGGGGGTAATTTTTCTAATAAAAAGGCTAGTTACAAAAATCAACAAGGTGTTAATAAAGATATATTTTGTATTCAGTAGACCAAAATGTATACAGTAAGATAGGACGATGTATTGCTGAAAGAATGTATTTTTCCCGTTTCAGATTGTATTTTTACACTTGTTTTTCTTTAGTTATCCGGAAAAATAAACACTTGGTAAATCCTTGTCTGTGTCACTGAGATTCAATGCACCAAAACATAGCTTCTCTATTTTTCCCATAAGATTATCTGCCCTCCCCTCTCCCCCCCCCCCCCCTCCACTCCCCACTCCCTTTATAATCTTATAATCAGCCAGGTATTGTCTGTATAAAAAAAACCCATCAATGAAAATTCTTACATTTTCTTGCTAATAGCTTATCCTGTATGAAAAAAGGTTCACTATCAACACGAGAGCAAAATGTTGAGTGTAATTACAGCGACGCTGTAGTAGAATGTCAATATAAAACACACTGTTATCGCAGCGATTTTTAGAATTGGAAGCTTTACTACCGGTATAGGCTCATCTGTAAACTACACAGGTAAAATGATGTACTGCTCAAAGCTATGGAACCTGGGGCTGCTTTAAAAGGACACTCCACTGCCCAAATAAAAAAAAAAATGATTAAAGGACGACTATAGGGTCAGGAACACAAACATGTATTCCTGACCCTATAGTGTTAAAACCACCATCTAGCCCCCCTGACCTCCCACTTGCCTTCCTAAATATAGTATATTATTACTTTTATTCCAGTCCACTGCTGCTGGCCCTGCCCCTGATTTGCCTGCTTGACTGACATCATCAGAAGTGGAGCTTTGAGCCAATCACAATGCGTTCCCATAAGAAAGCATTGGATTGGCTGAGATTGTCAAAGAGGCAGATCAGGGGCAGAACTATCACAAGCCAATCACAGCCCTGGACAATCCGCATCTACTCATAGAGACACATTGAATCAACACATCTCTATGAGGAAAGTTCAGTGTCTCCATGCAGAGGGTGGAGTCACTGAATGTCAGTCACACTGTGCAGCACTGCCCCAGGAAGCTCCTCTGGCAGTCATCTGAGGAGTGGCCGGTGGAGGTATCCCTAAGCTGTAATGTAAACACTGCCTGAAGGGAATGATTCTACTCACCAGAACAAATACAATAAGCAGTAGTTGTCCTGGTGACTATAGTGTCCCTTTATTTAATTGTGCACTTTGTCAATGGGGGTATACCTAAAAACCACTTGGGAAAGCTGCAGATATCTTTCTGTGGCTGTCCAATCACAGACTTCCCAATGCAGCTCAATGAGAAGTCTTTACAAGGCCGCTGCTCTTGAGTTTATCTCCACTGAGCTAAACAAACCAGGAAGTAACAGATGTGTTGCCTCACCCTGTGGACTGCCACTCTGATCCTTTATTACAGTTCTGTCTAACCTAGGACATAATTCAATATTTTTGGATAAAGTTTTCAAATGATTTAATATTTTTGGATACACTTTTGAAATTAATCTTTCAAACTATTAAAATATCAAAATAATATATCATTTATAAATAATATCAATATAAGAAAAAGTTTCAAACTATTGAAATATATTTTTCAAAATAGTAATTAACTTTAAATGTTTATTCAAAAATCTTAAATCATTTGAAAAGCGAATCCAATAATATCAAATCAAGGCCTTACGTCTTAATTTAATTATTTTGGATATGCATTTCAATTGATCACAATATGTTTTAAAAACTTTCAAATGATTAATCTACATAAGTCACTATTACAATCTATAAAAATTGTTTACTTTAATTTCAAAAGGTACCAATATTGTTTTTCCACAGGCGTGTAATATTTGGGATTTGTCTTCATGACATGTGCCTATTCTTTAGTGTGGATTGGATGAGTTGTTTGTGGATTCCACCTTTCCTGATGATGTCTACTAATGATGGTGAACTTAGCTTGGCCAGTAGACCAGGATACACAGAATGGAGATTAGGACTCAGCTTTAGGACCACCGCTGTCCACGAAGGGACTTGCATAAAGTAGTACATGCTGTGCCAACATTTTGGCTATTAAGAGTATTGTGGGAGGTGTAGTTCATAACATCTGGAGTGCAAAAGGATGGCTATTCTGTCCCCTGCTATAGGATAAGAAAATGGAAAGTTAGAAATTAAGGACATTTGATTGTCAAGGCTATTACAAAAGTCATCCATCATACGATAAAAGCTGGCTCAGCATGTAGAAAAACTGGAACCCGATATGAGATCTTCAGGTCTTCAGGGTTAACAGGATTTACTCAAACACTGGTGCCAGATATCTAATTGGCCAGAATTTTAATTATAGAAATTTTTTAGGATTTCTAAAATACCAAGGATTAGTATACAGAGGAGTTCCCTAAGGCAAATCCAAGCACAACGTCACCTAACTATGGTATATTGTCTCTATATAGGCAGCTACCAGTCCTAAGCTCACGTGACAAGCGACTGATGAATTGTAACGGGGCCAAAACCAGCCAGAGAACAATTGACCCGGTTATTCACTTCAATTTATAAACTGCCAGGAATTCAAAGTGAATTTAACATTTTACAACAAAACTGATGAATTTGATTATAGGATTTAAGATTTATGGATACATTTTAATATTTGATTAACCCCTTAAGGACCGAGGACGGTTCAGGACGGTTTTACATTGAAAATGGCCAGGTTGGTTACGTTGCCTTTGAGAGCTTATGGTAGCCGAGGAATGAGAATTACCCCCATGATGGCATACCATTTGCAAAAGAAGACAACCCAATGTATTGCAAATGGTGTATGTCTAGTCTTTTTAGTAGCCACTTAGTCACAAACACTGGCCAAAATTAGCGTTCAATTTAGTTTTTTACTTTTTTCACACACAAACAAATATGAACGCTAACTTTGGCCAGTGTTTGCGACTAAGTGGCTACTAAAAAAGTCTGGACATACCCCATATTGAATAGCTTGGGTTCAGGGCCGGATTAACATAGGGGGTGATGGAGCTGCAGCTCCAGGCCCAGGCCCATGGAATAGGCCCATTTTTTTTTTACACACTACTCTTAGGGTTGCCAGGTATTTTTCAGAAGTAATTCTCAGGTATTTGAGGCTGCCTAGCCAGTGCTGGTTTTGCAGTACTACTGGCAATAGAAATGTCTCTCTCAGTATAAACAGATTATTCTGCAATACCCGCACCGGCCAGTAGGGGTCACTGTTTGTGTGGAGGCAGGGATAAGAAGTTACAGCATCTCCCTCCCTGCCTCTCTCTACTCACTGACCCGCGGGGAAGCAGATCTGCGCAGAGAGTCCAGACAGCAGCTCCGAGCCTGCGAGACATGGGGACGGTGAGACATTGGGACACTGGGGAACATGGGGACCCTGAGACACTAGGGACACAGTGACACTGCAACATTTTGACCCATGTCTCTCAGTGGCCCCTAGTCTCTCAGTGTCCTCATGTCTCCCAGCCAGTGTCCTAGTGTCCCCATTTCTCCCAGTGTCCCTAGTGTCTGTGTCCCTAGTCTCCCAGAGTCCCCATGTTTCTCCCAGTCTCTGAGTGTCCACATGTCTCCCAGTGTCCCAATGTCTCTAAGTGTCCCATAGTACCCTAGTGACATTGGGACACTGGGAGACATGGGGACACAGACTCTAAGGGACACTGGGAGACATGGGGCTACAAACACTAAGGGACACTGGGCGACATGGGGACACTGAGACACTGGGGGACACAGAGACATGGAGACACTGGGGGACACAAGGAGACATGGGGACACTGGGCGACTTTGAGACTTGGTAGATATGGGGCACTCCCAGTGTCCCCATGTCTCCCAGCCAGTGTCCCTAGTATCTTAGTATCCCCATGTCTCGTAGTGTCCCTGGTGTCTCTCAGTGTCCGTAATGTGCCAGTGTCCCTAGTGCCTCAGTGTTTCCTAGTCTCCCAAAGTCCCCTAGTCTCCCAGTGTCCCAATGTCTCCCAGTGTCTGTGTCCCCTAGTATAAAATAAAAATCTCAGGCACTCAAGTCTCCAGTGTCCCCTATGTATCACAGTGCCCCCTATGTATCAGAGTGTCTCAGTGCCCCATGTCTCCCAGTGTCCCTGGTGTCTCTCAGTGTCCGTAGTGTCTGTGTCCCCTAGTCTCCCAGGGTCCCCATGTCTCACAGTGCCTCCAAGTCTCTCAGTGTTCCCAAGTATAAAAGAAAAAAATCTCAGGCACTCACTGTGATAGATTTAAGCAGGTTTATTGGACACTGCAATGTTTTGCCCTGTACCCAGGTCTTTATCAAGTCTCCAGTGTCCCCTATATATCACAGTGTCCCCTATGTATCACAGTGTCTCAGTGCCCCATGTCTCCCAGTGTCCCCTCATGTCTCAAAGTCACCCAGTGTCCCCATGTCACTCAGTGTCCCCAAGAATCTCACTGTCCCCAGGTCTCCCATTGTTCCCTAGTATCTCAGTGTCCCCATGTCTCCCAGTGCCCCAATGTCTCTCAATGTCCCCTGGTGTCATGGGGACACTGGGAGAAATGGGGACACAGACGCTAAGGGACTGGGAGACATGGGGACACAGACATGCCCCTTTTTTGTGTATGTTTGCCTCTTTTGGCAGTTCTGGTTATGTGATTTGTCAGTGGCCAACCCTTTTACGCGATCCATATACTTCCTGCTTTACTGGACACTGCTGTTAGGGGGTATGGGTTTACTTGAAAGATGAAAGCGTATGATTAGTATAGGGTATGTGTTTTCTCATAGCTGCATCCTATGAGTTTCCCTCCAGCACCATCTCCATCAGATACATGACGCTTAGGAGGTAGGACTGTTTTAGTGTTTATGGTCAATTAGATTTTGTAATTAGGCCCATCATAATTGTCAGCACCAGGCCCGCTGGGCTCTTAATCTGGCCCTGCTTGGGTTGTCTACTTTAAAAAAAATATGTACATGTGGGGTGGTATTCAGAGATTTATGACAGATAATAGTGTTACAATGTCACTATTGATACATTTTAAAAATGTATGTTTTGAAACCGCAATATCCTACTTGTACTTATAGCCCTATAACATGCACAAAAATAGCAAAAAGCATGTAAACACTGGGTATTTTTAAACTCAGGACAACATTTTGAATCTATTTAGCAGTTTTTTTCATTCGCTTTTGTAGATGAGTAAAAGATTTTTCACATAAAAGTCAAAAAACGTGTATTTTTTTCAATTTTTCATCATATTTTTTCATTTTTTTTAAATTAAATTACATGAGATTATATAAATAATGGTATGCAAAGAAAGACCCTTTTGTCCTGAAAAAAACAATATATAATTTGTATGGGAACAGTAAATGAGAGAGCGGAAAATTACAGCTAAACACAAACACCACAAAAGTGTAAAAAGATGCCTGGTCGCAAATGTACAACATCGCAAAAACAGTCAGGTCCTTAAGGGGTTACATATATGATTAAATGTATATATAAATTATTCAATATTGTTTTATAATATTTCAGATTTGTAACAGGAATGGAAAATTGTTTGGGAACTGAGTAGAAGTAAATGTCGGTCTATCGCCCCATTTGAAATGGGTTTCCTGAAAAAAAGCTATGTGTGCTTTGCTTCAGCGAAGGCTAGCCTTCTATTGTGTGGGGAGTTCAAGCCTTTTGCATTGAGAGAGAGCAATATAAGATTCATTTGCACCACTGGAGTATGTATGATTTGCTAAAGCAGCTATCCATGTGTGTAGTTTGTGGGGGGTTAACCTCTATATGGAAGCTTTCCCGTCTATGGTCCCCCCTCATGGAACTATATTTTTTTGTACATTTTTTATTTTTATTTATTTTTTATTTATTTTTTTTGGAATTGTTTCCATTTTTTGTTTTTATTGGTAGAACAATTTTTGGTATTTTTTTGGTCCTGTAAGCTAGGTGAGTGATATATCAGTTGTGTGCAGATTCCTTTACTGGTGTTGTGTTCCAGAGCCCTGGAGCTTGGAGGAGTCTGTGTGTCCTATGCCGGGATTTATCCTTATGTGTCATAACACTGTCATTATGTATACAGGCTAGTAGGGTTTGATGGGGCGGATGCTTTTAGTATTTCCAAAAGATCAGCACAAGACGTTAGGGGTGATGGTTATGGGAATCTAAAGACTGATGCAAGTAGTTTGCAGTGCATCTATCATGTAAGGTCAAGGCATACATTTGGCAACTCAAATAAAAATAAGGAAAAGAAAATAAAGTAAGAATAACAACATAACTATATACATAAGGCCGTTCGAATGTGAAGTGTAGTATCACGAACGTCAAACAGTCGGCTCCCAGGAGCCAGGGGGGAAAGGTGGCCATATGGGGAGGTAGGAACTTCATTCTACATAAGGGTTACTGTTGGGTCAATGCCCCTTAAACTGCTCCAAGGTTTAGGCTTACCCCAGAATCTGGTATATAGGCCTGTGAAACGTGTCTAGGATTACACCTGGGTGAGCCTTCACTTATCTGCAATCACAGCGTCCCAGTTCCTAGATACTTTTGAAGAGGAGTAGCGTGGCCTGGTGTCAGCCGGGTTCGGAGCTTGCATTGGAATTTTCAATTCCCTGAGCACTCTGGAGCTGTCCTCGGACTGATTGCCATGGATCAAGGATAGAGCACATGGCCTTTGCAAATTGGCTTGGAGAGTTTTGTGCCCCTTGGGGCATGACAGTCCACGTATACTGTTGCATTTCATTTGTGAAGGCGAACAGGTATTGACAAATTGGATCCAGGGGTACACTGAAGAAGGCATTGGCCAGATCAATGACTGTGAAGTATTTTGCAGAAGGTGGGATGCAAGAGATGCACCCAGAGAGCAGGGTGTGTGGATTTGGTACAATAGGGGTGTCCAGGACAGTTGCTTCATTCACTGCACGGAGATCCTGGACCATCCTGTATTTCTCTGGTTCACCTTTTGGAGTCTTCTTCTTTACAGGAAACAATGGGGTGTTGCATTTTGATTCACATTTCACAAGAGCACCCTTCTCCAAGAGTGCTTTGATTTGAATTGAGATAGCTGCAGCTTGAGCTGGTTTTAAAGGATATTGTGGTTTCCTTGGTAGCTTTGCTCCTGGAATGAGTTTTACCACCACAGGTGGGACCTTTAGGTGTCCTATGTCCTCTGGGCCTGAGGACCACAGCTTTGCAGGTACTCTTGTCTTCAGTGTATCAGGGAAATTGGACCTCAGTTCCTTTGCTTCCCTATGGGGTTCTTCTAAATGGAGCATCAAAGGCAGGGAGCACAAGGCTGAGGTGTCTGACACAGATAGAGGGGTGGATAACTCCACTTGTCCATCTGGAGTGAAGATGATAGATGCCTGCAGGCGTGAGAGGACATCAGCGCCTAACAGGTTAATGGGGCATGTGGAGGACACCACAAAACGAGCAAGCAAGCTAGGGTAGTTGCCAACTCGTAATGGAGTTGTTAAAGGATTGTGTCTTGGTTGGCCATCCACTCCTACACAAGAGACATCAATATTTGGCAGAAATGATGGGTCTGGCAGGTCTTGTTCTCGTAGAACACTTCGGGCTGCACCTGTGTCAACAAGAAATGTAGTAGGTTGTCCTTCAATGGGTAGAGTCACAGTGGCAAGTGCCCCCCCCCCTTATCCCCTGAAGACACTGCCATGACAGGGGTTGATGACACAGGCTTGCCAATTTCCTAATCATCAGGTTCCTCAACTATTGGAACTGTTTTTGTGGCCTTGGGGCCAGTAGCAGGCTTGAACTCCTTCTTTGGTTCTGGGCAATCATTTTTGAAGTGTCCTTTGGCTTTGCAATTAAAGCAATATCCATCCTCGGGTTTGGTGCCTTTTGGGACTGGTCCGGGGCGGGACACCATGAGAGGAGCTGAAGAGGGCCTTCTAGGAGTCTGGGCAGATTCCAGACCTCTAGCAACTAAGAGTAAGGTATCCAGAGGGACTACCTTGTATTCAGGGCGTGCAGCAATGATTCCCTTGCGTATGGAGTCTTTAACACCTTGGACAAATGCACCAGACAGCATTTGAGAATGGATCTTGTCTGTGAGATCAAATCCCAAATCTGTAAACAATTGAAACAGTCTTGCATGAAACCTTTCCACTGATTCTCCTTTTTCCTGTATAATATCAGTAAGGCCAGCAGCCTGATCTGCAAGTTTGTCCTTAGCCCATTCTTTTAGCTGGTTGCAGAATGCTATTCCGGAGGGGTAATCAATGTCACTTGCAAGCACATCTGTACTGAGGTGGCAGGCAATGCTGGGCCAGTATGCATCCCCGGCTTTGATAGCACAAATGCTTAGTAAATCACGCCATGCAGCGGAATAAGTCTTTTGAATCTGAACTATCCCTCGGTAAAAAGGCATAGGTTGCTTTTCTGGGTCAGGGAGTGATTTCATCAGAGAACTAGCCTGAGTAGGATTAAAAGAAACATATTTAGGAGGGGCCTGATCCCCTCGGCCCGTATGTCCGAAGGGATCATCAAGGGAACAGCGAGGCGGAGGCCCTGCGGCATCCGGTGAGCCCCGGTATCCATGAGAGCCGGTCTCCTCATACTCATCTTCATTCGTGACCAAGACCTCTCTGGACAGTGGGGCCACTTGGGGTGTCAGAGCCGGGGGATAGGCAGGGATCCCGGATGCTGGGGTAGACAGTGGATCATAAACCTGGGATGAGTAGTCACCGGGAAGTACCGGCATTAGGGGTGTTGGGTGACTGGGGGCCGCCATATTGGAGGCGTGAAAGGAAGCTGCGTTAGGGTTAAGGGAGGTAGTGGCGGCCATGTTGGATGTGGGCACATCCGGGGTAGACTGTGCCGGATTGGGCGTGACCGGGGTCTGGGGAGTGGCTTGGGAAAGGAAGTAGGCTTGGTTTGGATAGGGCAGGGCCATGTGGTAAGGGAAGGGGTATGGCCAGGCCATCTGGGCAGGGGCTGAGGTGGAACCTGGGGAGGGTGGGTTAGTTGGGCAGGGATTAGGAAAGGAGGTGGGACATCCGGGGTAGGGAAATGAAGCTGAAGGGGTGGGAACTTGGGCTGTGGGAGGAGTGGGCAGGAGAGAGGACGGAGAGAGATTAGCAGAGGTGGGTGTAGTAGGAGGAGCCAGAGTGGGTGTAGTGGGATTGACAGTAGCGGGTGAGGAGGGGTTAGAGAACTGGGTGGATGTAAATGGGAGGGTAGGATTACTGACGGAGAGAGAGCGTAGAGAAGGAATGGCGGATGAAATGTTTGGATTAGACAGAGAAGGTAGTGCAGGGATGGATGAGGATGATGGGAATGTTAGGGATGATGATGGGGAAAATAAAGATCCATCAGAATTCAGGACCGGACAAACAGGGGAAATGACGGGATGGGTGACGGGAGGATTGGGAGTGGGGAACATGGTCAGCTGGTTGACACTTATTGCTGACTGAACCTTGGGGATGGACAACCCCTGGGCGCCATTTTGGGGCGCTGGCTGAGGGAATGCCCCAGCAACATAATTATTATGATATACATACAGTTTTACACCTTTGTGATCTATTTCTTCCTCAACCCAACCTTCCTGCTGAATAGCCTTTGCTACTCTATACCATGCTTCTGCAGTACGTAATAAATCATTATCTGTAAGCTTGCCTTTCTTCTCTGTCAGTAATCTACGCCAGCTTTCTGGCTGCAATCTACCACATGTAGGCACAGCAATTTTACACACTTTAGCAATCTTTTCGACTCCCTTAACCATCTCCTCACCCTCTCTGTCTTCAACTAGATCACACGCTAGCCAGCCCTTACCGGGCTTTCCCAATCCCTGTCCCATACCCCCTATAAAAGGCATCCCAGATATAGAGGAAAGAAGATGAAACAGAGTGTCTACAATGCTCGACTGCCACTCGGAAGGGTGGGTCCCCCCAAATACGTCTTCCCAAAACGTAGACTAGTCACTAATTCCGCCTACCCGAGGTAGCCACGGATTGGAGCGAGGTGAGAAGTGTGTGACCAATCACTTCTCTCACAAGAGAAATAGGAGTGGAAAGTGTAAATAACACAGGAAGTAGAGTAAAAAGTAAAAGTAAAGTGAAAGTAGAGACAGACACAGGAGTTTGAATGACTCCCAATTAAAACAACAATTCAATTGAAATACAGTGCATGCATCACAGTTCAAATAAATTCAACAGTAATCCCTTTCCTTTACTCATGTGACCAAAGTCACCTCCCTCAACCTCGTAGTGTCCCCGCTCGGAGAATGACTTCCTCAAGTCTCACTACCAGCGGCCAAGGATAACAGCTAACACCGGCCCGAAATCCATATGCCTCCCCCGTTACAGCAGTCCACTAAGTGTGGCCACCACTATCCTCACCCTCGTAGCGCCCCTATGGACCCACCCATAAGTCTCACTACCCCGTGGTGATGGAGACAGCAATGCCTGCCCGAATCCACGCACCACAAATAAAATTGGAATGCCACCAGCCTCAGCGCTCGAAGCTGGAGGGTACCACCTCTCTGCAAGCAGAGCTATGTGCACAATGAGGCTAGCTAGGCTATCAAAGTGACACCATGGGGAATCCCCAGGAAGCAATGAGTCTACACCCCTCCACAGATCCCCCCCCTCTTTTTCCTTACTGCTGCAGCTACCCAGCACCTAAAAGAGGTAAACAGGCAAAGAAGACCCCCAGGAAAACTTCCACAGGTCCACCCCCCTATTTCCCTACAGCCACAGCCATGTGGCTCCTAAAATGAGTAAACAGGCAACAGAGGACCCCAGGCACACACCCGCAGGTCCACCCCCCTTTATCCCAAAAGGGGTAAACAGACAAACAGAGGACCCCCAGGAAAACTTCCACAGGTCCACCCCCCTTATATCCCAAAAGGGGGTACACAGATAAACACTCTACACGGGCACTTAAGCTAAAAACAGGCCAATACAAACACACCCAGGCAACAGATAGACTAAATGTAGGTAAACAGTGGGTAACAACAATAAGGCACCGGGCAAGATATTACCTGTCTTTGATTTCCTCCCGGGAAGCAGTCACAGACACTTGGACGGGTCAATCAAAGGGGCTGGAACATACCGGCTAGGCTCTGCAGTAGTCTCTACCATGTATTCAGAGGTGATCAGTCTCTTATCCTTCCCCCCGGATTCCTCCGTCCAACAGCGTCTTCCTTAGGACGACTTACCGGCCAGAGGCCATAGCCCGATGCCCCACGTATGGGCGCCAAATTGTTCTAGATTATTTTAAGTAAACAAATATGTTTAAATGTCTATCTGTTCCTGTCCAAATCTGAGATGAATACATTGCGTATACGTAGAAGTAAGTTCACACTGACACACGGAGTTCAGGTTAAAATAACTTTGAGGAAATTTATTGGCATCTGGTTAAAAAGCGGGCTCGCAGACCCTTATAAGAGCGAAATTGCATCATCATTGAATATCAAGATAACAACAAATAAACATCATTAATTGGATTAAGTGTTAAGTGGTTATGTCAATGTCCACCCATCAATATTATTAATTGGCTCCAGCACTAAGTGGTTAGCTAGGTGTCCTCCCACCGGGAGGTGGCGTCTTTCTTGGACACGGGTGTGGACGGATGGCTCAAGCGCCATCTGTAGCAGCACTTACCCTCTCCAGGGGCCGGCCGGGGTCCTCTCTCCTCGCCGCGCGCGGTCCTGCTCCTGCACGAGCCGCACGCGGCTCATCCAACGACGAGATCAGTCGGGCGGGCAGTGACCGCGAGAAGCGGTCACGTGTCCCGCCTGTCAGGATCGGGACAGGGATCCAACACGCAGAGTACAAAGAGTGGAAAGGTACGTATACCGGGCCTTAGAATGGCCGGACTAACGTACCGAGAGTAAAGAATAGTCAGAGGCAAGCCGAGGTCGAGGGAACGAGAAGACAGATAAGCGAGAGACAAGCCGGGTCAAGGGATAACAGAGAAACAGGGTAGTACAACGAGCCGAGTCAAAACCAATGAAGCAAACTAGAATACCAGAGCACTGAGTGACTAGACAAGCTAGAACCACGACAGGGCAATGAGCTGAAGTAAGGAGTAAGCTTAAATACCCTGGCTCTGGATGGAAATCACGCCTCTGACAAGTACCGATTGGATATCGGACACTTGAGTGACAGATTACTCGTGCTAGCGTCATGACGTCACGTATTGAGCGTCCTGCTAGAAAAGGACGTGGATTCCTCGCGGCCGGTGTTTAAGTGACTGGATGAACCGCGAGGAACGGAGGAAACAGCTCGCCTGGACGGATACACCACCAAGTCTCTACCTCCCTTAGAGGTAGAGGCCTCAGGTACCCTGACAGTACCCCCCCTCTCAGATACGCCCACCGGGCGGAATGAACCGGGGCGAGATGGGAAGCGAAGGTGAAAGGCTCTGCGAAGGCGAGAAGCATGGACGTCCTCCTGAGGTACCCAACTCCTCTCCTCAGGACCATATCCCTTCCAGTTGACCAGATATTGCAATTTTCCCCTTGAAATTCTGGAGTCAATGATGGAGTTGACCTCGTACTCTTCCCGACCCTCCACCTGAACAGGACGAGGCGAGGAGACCTTAGAAGAGAATTTGTTGCAAATGAGGGGTTTCAACAAGGAGACATGAAAAGAGTTAGGAATGCGTAAGGCAGGTGGCAGAGCAAGGCGATACGCAACCGGATTGATACGAGTGAGAACCCTGTAAGGGCCTATGTAACGAGGAGCAAATTTCATGGACGGAACTTTTAGGCGAATATTCTTAGTACTCAACCATACCCTATCCCCAGGAACAAAAACAGGAGCCGCTCTTCTATGTTTGTCAGCGTGTTTCTTGAACAGCGAGGAACTATGTAATAGAATTTGTCGAGTCTGGTCCCATAATTTCTTCAGGTTGGCGACATGATCATCAACCGACGGTATCCCCTGAGAAGAGGAAACCGAAGGAAAAATCGAAGGATGAAAGCCATAGTTCATGAAGAAAGGGCTAGAGCGAGTTGAATCGCAAACAAGGTTATTGTGTGCGAACTCCGCCCAAGGAATCAGACCGACCCAATCGTCCTGGTGTTCGGAAACAAAGCAACGCAGATACTGTTCGATCTTTTGATTAGTACGTTCAGCAGCTCCGTTAGACTGAGGGTGATAGGCAGAGGAAAAGTTCAATTTGATGCCCATTTGAGAACAAAAGGATCTCCAGAAACGTGAGACAAATTGAGAGCCTCTATCAGAAACAATTTCTGAAGGGATCCCATGTAGACGAAAAACTTCTCTCGCAAAAATCTCCGCCAATTCAGGAGAAGTCGGAAGTTTGGGTAGTGGCACGAAATGGGCCATCTTGGTAAATCTATCCACCACCGTGAGGATAACAGTCTGTCTTTTGGAAGCAGGCAAATCAACGATAAAGTCAATGGACAAACAGGACCAAGGTTTCTCAGGAATGTCCAAGGGGTGTAACAGGCCACATGGGGATGCATGAGATAGTTTAGTCTTGGCACAAGTCTCACAAGCTGCAACGAACTCCTCAATATCCTTACGAAGTGAAGGCCACCAGAAATCCTTGGATATCAGAGAGTACGTCTTGCGAATACCAGGATGACCAGCTATTTTACTTTCATGAAAACATTGTAAGAGCTCCAGTTGAAGTTCAGGAGGAACAAAGTTTCTTCCCTCAGGAGTGTTTCCGGGAGCTAGATGTTGCGATTTCAAGATCTGGTCAAGTAGCGGGGAATGAATTTTGAGACTGGTATTAGCAATAATATTGCATTTGGGTACAATGGAAGACAAAAGTGGTTCAACTGAAGCAGAGGGTTCATATTGGCGAGATAGCGCATCGGCTTTAGAATTCTTTGACCCAGGTCTGTAAGTCAGAACGTAATTGAAATGGGTAAGAAACAACGACCAACGAGCCTGCCTGGAGGACAGACGCTTGGCCTCTCCGATATAGGACAAGTTTTTGTGGTCTGTCAGGATGGTAACAGGATGTAATGTACCTTCCAATAAATGTCTCCATTCTTTCAAAGCCTTGATAACCGCTAGTAATTCTCTGTCACCAATGTCATACCTGCTTTCAGTACCGGTCAATTTTTTAGAGAAAAATCCACATGGATGTAATGGTTTATCAACACCCAACCTTTGAGATAGAACAGCACCTAAACCAGTCTCTGATGCGTCTACCTCGAGCAAAAATGGCAGAGAAGTGTCAGGGTGAACTAAAATTGGAGCGGAAGCGAAAAGCTCCTTGAGAGTCTTGAACGCAAGGAGAGCTTCAGTAGTCCAATTCTTAGTGTCAGCCCCCTGTTTGGTCATGTTAGTGATGGGTGCAATAATGGAAGAATAGCCCTTAATAAAGCGCCTATAATAATTGGAAAAACCAATAAATCTCTGTATGGCTTTAAGACCTGTGGGTAAAGGCCACTCTAGAATGGATTGGAGCTTATCCGGATCCATCTTAAATCCCTCCCCAGAGATCACATAGCCGAGAAAGGTTACCTGGGTTTGATCAAAGCTACATTTCTCCAACTTGCAGTACAAGCCATGCTGGAGAAGCTTGTGCAAAACTCTCCTGACTTGTTTGTGATGAATCTCAATGTCACTAGAATGAATGAGTATATCATCTAGGTATACAATGACGCACTCTTGCTGAAATTCCCTAAGAACCTCATTAATCAGATCTTGGAATACTGCTGGTGCATTGCATAACCCAAAAGGCATGACGGTATATTCATAGTGGCCATATCGAGTATTGAATGCCGTCATCCACTCATGTCCCTGCTGGATTCTCACCAAGTTATATGCCCCTCTGAGGTCTAACTTGGTGAAAATTGTAGAGCCCTTCAAACGATCGAAGAGTTCGGTGATCAAGGGAATCGGGTAGGCATTTTTAATGGTTATCTTATTCAGGCCTCGATAATCAATACAAGGTCTCAAAGAACCATCTTTCTTTTTAACAAAAAAAAATCCAGCCCCGGCAGGGGAGGAGGACCTCCTGATGAATCCCTTGTCTAAATTCTCGTGAATATATTCCTCTAGGACTGAGTTCTCCTTTATAGATAATGGGTATACATGACCTCTGGGAGGCATGGTACCAGGAAGTAGGTTAATTTTGCAATCAAAGGACCTGTGTGGAGGTAAGGTATCGGCTTTCTTTTTGTCAAATACTGCCTTTAAATCTAGATACTGAGGCGGAATTTGTGTCTCTGTAGGGTTGTCAGAGGTATTCGATGTATTAGTTAACCCAAGAGGTAAGACCTTCCGCAAGCATTTTTCTTGACAATTCTCTCCCCACGAAACTATCTCCCCTGACTCCCAATTAATAATAGGGTTGTGTCTCCTCAGCCAGGAGTACCCCAGAACTATGGGAATAGACGGAGAAGAAATGAGCATCAAGGATATATCCTCTTTATGTAGGATGCCAACAGTCAAGTTAATCGGTATGGTCTCATGAAAAATAACAGGCTCAAGTAACGGTCTACCATCGATGGCCTCAACAGCCAGAGGTGTCTCTTTTAACTGGGATGGAATAGCATGCTTGGCAGCAAAACCCTGATCTATAAAGCTCTCAGCAGCTCCAGAATCGATTAGTGCCATAGCCTTAACTACTCCCTTCTCCCACTTTAAAGAAACGGGTAACACAAGCCTGAGCTCCTTGTAGTTGTGAATAGAGGACAAAGTAGAAACACCCAAGGCCTGTCCTCTAGAGGAACTTAGGTGCGAGCGTTTCCCGAACGATTGGGACAATTTAGGCGTAAATGACCCCTGACTCCACAATACATACATAAACCCTCCCTTCTCCTGTACTGTCTCTCCCTTTCAGTGAGATGAGTACTGCCTATCTGCATAGGTTCAGGAATACGTAAGTCCTCGAACTCAGAGATTTGAAAGGTAGGCGCTAGTTTAAAGGAGGGTCTACGGGTCTTATCTCGAGTGTTCTGCCTCTCTCTTAAGCGCTCATCAATACGAGATATAAAAGAAATTAAATCCTCCAAATTTTCAGGGAGTTCTCTAGTAGCGACCTCGTCAAGAATTACATCTGATAACCCATTCAGAAACACATCTATATAAGCCTGTTCGTTCCACTTAACTTCTGCCGCCAAGGATCTGAACTCTAGTGCATAATCCACAAGTGTTCGATTTTCCTGTTTAAGGCGCAACATTAATCTAGCTGCATTGACCTTTCTGCCAGGAGGGTCAAAAGTTCTTCTAAACGCAGCTACAAAGGCATTATAATTATAGACGAGTGGATT
The DNA here is from genome assembly GCF_036172605.1 of Pelobates fuscus. NCBI lineage: Eukaryota > Metazoa > Chordata > Amphibia > Anura > Pelobatidae > Pelobates > Pelobates fuscus. Next base: position 15,271,489 of record NC_086319.1, read on the forward strand.
ATCATTCTCCCATAAAGGATTGGCCCATCTCAAAGCTTTTTCAATGAGCAGAGTAATAATAAATCCAACTTTTGCTCTATCTGTAGGATAAGAGCGGGGTTGTAGTTCGAAATGGATGCTAATCTGGTTTAGAAAGCCACGACACTTCTCCGGTGACCCGCCATAACGTACTGGTGGGGTAATACGGGAAGAAGCACCTACAGTGGCTACCTCTAGACCTGAGACTGCAGGAGAGATAGAAGGAGTACGTGTCTCCTCAGGTGGATTACTAGCACGGGACAAAAGTGCCTGTAGTGCCAAAGCCATCTGATCCATCCTATGTTCCATGGCGTCAAACCTGGGATCCGAAGAACCAAGCTGACTGTTTGTACCTGCAGGATCCATTGGCCCTGTCGTAATGTCAGGATCGGGACAGGGATCCAACACGCAGAGTACAAAGAGTGGAAAGGTACGTATACCGGGCCTTAGAATGGCCGGACTAACGTACCGAGAGTAAAGAATAGTCAGAGGCAAGCCGAGGTCGAGGGAACGAGAAGACAGATAAGCGAGAGACAAGCCGGGTCAAGGGATAACAGAGAAACAGGGTAGTACAACGAGCCGAGTCAAAACCAATGAAGCAAACTAGAATACCAGAGCACTGAGTGACTAGACAAGCTAGAACCACGACAGGGCAATGAGCTGAAGTAAGGAGTAAGCTTAAATACCCTGGCTCTGGATGGAAATCACGCCTCTGACAAGTACCGATTGGATATCGGACACTTGAGTGACAGATTACTCGTGCTAGCGTCATGACGTCACGTATTGAGCGTCCTGCTAGAAAAGGACGTGGATTCCTCGCGGCCGGTGTTTAAGTGACTGGATGAACCGCGAGGAACGGAGGAAACAGCTCGCCTGGACGGATACACCACCAAGTCTCTACCTCCCTTAGAGGTAGAGGCCTCAGGTACCCTGACACCGCCTGACACTAAGAGCGCGCCGCGCATCTCGGGCGCGCTCTTAAAGGGACAGTGGGAGACAAAATTAGAATCAGTCTCCCATTGGCCCCTGTCATGCCACGTTCCCCATACACTCACGTTTTGGGGGCGTGGATATGACAGGGGCCAATCAAAGTGAACATTAGGGTATTTATACTCACCTGTTTCCTTTGCACCTTGCCCTATCGTGGTTTCTGTCCAGTTCCCTTTAGTGCTTGTATCGTTCAGTTGGTTTTTTGGTGCTTGACCTTGGCTTTGTTCCTGACTCCGCTCTCTCTTTATCCTTGCTTGTTTATCCGCTGGTTTGTCTTCTGTGTACCAGTCCTCGGCTTGTTCTACTTTACGCTGTCTCTCCGTTCCCTTGACCTCGGCTTGTTCTGGACTCTGTCTTTTCTTGTACTCGTGTAGTCCGGCCATTCTAAGGTCCGGTAAGACGAATCCTGGTTTCTTGTCTCTTGACTGTCTGGACTATTCCTGCGTGTTGGGGTATATTACCGTGACATTACGATAGGGCCATGGACCCCGCAGGTTTAGGACAACAGATGGCCACTCATGAGGCTAGATTCGCAGAACAGGATCACCGTATGGATCAAATGGCTCAAGCCATCCAGACACTGTTATCCAGATCAGCTCCGGTACCTGTACCTGCGCCTCCTGTAACCCCTATACCAGACACAGCTAATATGCCTAATGCTTCAGCACATCTAACCCCGCCACTTAGGTATGGAGGGGACGCTAAGACATGTAGGGGATTCCTTAATCAAGTGGAATTCCACTTTGAAATGTACCCACGTTCATTTCCCAATGATAGATCTAAGGTGGGTTTTCTTATGCACCAGCTTACGGATAAGGCACTTGAATGGGCAAATCCTATTTGGGAGGCTGGTGGTACACGACTTCAATAGCTTCCTCACAGCGTTTCGTAGAACATTTGACACGACTAAAAGGTCAAAAAATGCCGCCAGGGCGTTAATGAGAATTAAGCAAGGATCTAAATCTGTAGCCGATTATGCTATTCAGTTCCGTACCCTTGCCTCACAGGTAGATTGGACTAACAATGGGCTTACTACTGTGTTTATGGAAGGTCTGTCTGAAACTATGTTGGATGAGGTAGCAGCTAAGGACCTCCCTGTACCCCTAGAGGACCTTATTGACTATCTCATCGATATAGATAACAGGATCCGTGACAGGTTATATACCAGGTCCAGAAATAGACGCTTTGTCCCCGTTAACCCACCTAGAGCTGAGACTCCCGAGGGATCTAAAGGGTCAGAGGAGGAACCTATGCAGTTAGGGGTTGCCAAACTTACTGACGCTGAAAAACTTTATAGGAGAAAGGAGGGACTTTGCCTTTATTGTGGTAGGAGGGGCCATATGAGACAAGAATGTCCCGTGCGTCCGGGAAACTATCGCACCTAAGACCGTATAGAGGACTGGCCTTGGGTGTGACATCAGAGTCCTCACAGTTGCCTCTTAATAAATTGCTTCTCCCTGTTTCCCTGCACCTTGGTAGTAACTGCATAGCAGGGAATATACTAGCCCTGGTTGATTCCGGAGCGGCCGAAAACTTTATAGATTCCAGTTTTGTCAAGGAGAATAACATACCCACTAGAGAGAAGGAGACACCCTTGGCCGTTGAGGCCATAGATGGTAGACCATTATGCTCTCCAGTTATCACACATGAAACTGTACCACTACATATGTCTACAGGGGTGTTACACTCTGAAACCATTCGGTTTCAGATCATTACTTCTCCTTCCTCTCACCTCGTGTTAGGGTATCCTTGGTTGCGTACTCATAATCCCACTATTGATTGGGAGTCAGGACAAATAGTTTCTTGGAGTGATGCTTGCCAAGAGTCTTGTATTGTTAAAATCACCCCTTTGAATTCTACTAATATTCCTCCCGTGCCTACGGTCATACCCCCTCAGTACTTGTCTCTTAAATCTGTTTTTGATAAAAGGGAGGCTGAAAAGTTGCCACCTCACAGGCCTTACGACTGTGCTATTAATTTACTACCTGGTACTATGCCTCCCAAAGGGAGAATATATCCTTTATCTCCTCAGGAGAATCTGGTTATGGAGGATTATATTAAGGAATCTTTAGAAAAGGGATTTATAAGAAGATCCTCTTCCCCGGCAGGGGCTGGTTTCTTCTTTGTATCTAAGAAAGATGGCAAATTAAGGCCTTGTATTGACTATAGGGGCCTAAATAAAATCACCGTCAAAAATGCGTACCCCATACCTTTGATCACGGAACTATTTGATAGGCTTAAACATGCCACGGTTTTTACTAAATTGGACCTTAGGGGTGCTTACAATCTCATACGTATCAAAAAGGATCACGAATGGAAGACCGCATTCAATACCAGGAGTGGTCACTATGAATATACTGTGATGCCCTTTGGCCTTTGTAACGCCCCAGCAGTTTTTCAAGAATTTATTAATGATGTCCTACGTCAATATATACATACATTCGTAATAGTATACTTGGACGACATATTAATTTATTCTACTGATTTACAGACTCATCACATGCATGTTAAATTAGTGTTGAGAACTCTTCTTGTTAACGGTCTCTATTGCAAACTCGAAAAATGTTAATTTGATCAATCAGAAGTCCAATTCTTGGGTTATATAATCTCTGCCAAGGGGTTTCGTATGGATCCCAAGAAACTTTCTGCCATTATGGAATGGCCTCTACCTCAGGGTTTGAAAGCCATTCAGCGTTTTCTGGGGTTTTCAAATTATTATAGGCGTTTTATTAAAGGGTTTTCTGCCATTGTAGCACCTATAACCAGAATGACCAAGAAGGATGGTAATACTCATGTCTGGAAACCAGAAGCACTTGAGGCCTTTGAATTCCTGAAGGCTTCATTTGCCTCTGCCCCTATTTTACAGCATCCTGTCCCTTCACTACCCTTTATTCTTGAAGTTGATGCTTCTGAGATTGGGGTAGGTGCTATCTTGTGTCAAAGAGATTCACCTGAAAAGCCATTACACCCTTGTGGCTTATTTTCCAGACAGATGTCCAAAGCAGAGAAGAATTATGATGTAGGCAATCGTGAACTCCTTGCTATCATTTTGGCGCTCAAGGAATGGAGACATCTACTAGAAGGTACTAGGGATCCCATCCTCATTTTAACGGATCACAAAAACCTCTCCTACCTTAGTGAAGCAAAAAGATTGTCTTCTAGGCAGGCCAGGTGGTCTCTGTTTTTGTCTCGTTTTAATTACATAATCACATACAGACCAGGTGATCGTAATACTAAAGCTGACGCTCTGTCCAGACAATTCGAGACTACTGACAAACTAGAAATTGATGTTACCCCTGTCATTCCTCCCGACAGAATAATAGCTACTACTGTTCTTTCTATTTCTTCTTCCCTCTTACAAACTATACAGGCTAAACAAAACATGGCTCCTGGGGAGAGGCCTGCTGATAAACTGTTCGTTGATATACCCGAGAGACGAGACATTATGTCATTATATCATGACACTAGAACTGCTGGACACCCTGGTATTTCTAAAACGTTCTCAGCAGTTTCTAGATATTTCTGGTGGGCTTCCTTACGCAAGGACGTCACCGATTACGTTAATGCCTGTACTACTTGTGCTAGTATGAAGTCCTCCCACAGAGTTCCTTGTGGGTTGTTGCATCCGTTGCCCATACTAGAGAGGCCGTGGTCCAATCTATCCATGGATTTTATTGTTGAATTACCTCCTTCGAATGGTAAAACTGTCATCCTGATGATTGTGGATCGTTTTTCTAAGATGGCTCATTTTGTGTCTCTTGTCAAATTGCCATCATCCAAGGAACTTGCCTCTATCTTTGCCAGGGAGGTGTTTCGGTTGCATGGTATTCCCACTTCGATCGTGTCCGATAGGGGTAGCCAGTTTATCTCCAGATTCTGGAAAACGTTTTGTTCAGAGATGGGTATCTCCCTCTTGTTTTCTTCCGCTTACCACCCCCAGTCTAATGGAGCTGCTGAACGTGCCAACCAATCTCTAGAGCAGTATCTTCATTGTTTCATGTCCCACCATCAGAACAATTGGGCTGACCTTCTTCCTTGGGCTGAGTTTGCTCGTAATAATGCTGCTCATGAATCCTCCGGTAACAGCCCTTTTTACGTTGTTTATGGCCGGCATCCCGTGGTTCTTCCAGCTGCATTCTCCTTACAGGGCATGCCAGCTCTGGATGAACATTTGGCTGGTTTACGTAATACTTGGGAGCAGGTTCAGTGTTCTTTGGTGGCTTCCGCTGCTCGCCAGAAGGTTCAGGCAGACAAGCATTGCAGGGCGGCTCCATCCTATGCTGTGGGGGACCGGGTTTGGCTTTCTACTCGCAATATTCATCTTCGTGTGCCTTCTATGAAGTTGGCTCCTCGTTTTATTGGTCCTTTTCGTATCTTGCATGTGGTTAATCCTGTCTCATATGCCTTGGATCTTCCTAGGAATCTACGCATTCCTAACGTGTTTCATACCTCCTTGTTAAAACCCCGCCTGTGCAACCGTTATACTCGGCATGTCCCTCCTCCCCCTCCGGTTTCTGTGGAGGGCCATGAGGAATTTGAAGTGGCTGCTATACTTGACTCTCGTTTTCTTCGGGGTCGCCTCCAATATCTGGTACATTGGAAGGGCTATGGGTCTGAGGAACGCAGTTGGATTTCCGCTGACGCTGTTCACGCTCCTCGCCTTGTGCGTTCTTTCCACGCTCGCTTTCCTGCCAGGCCTGCTCCTCCCCGCCCGGTGGGCGTGTCTTCAGGGGGGGGTACTGTAGCAGTACTTACCCTCTCCAGGGGCCGGCCGGGGTCCTCTCTCCTCGCCGCGCGCGGTCCTGCTCCTGCACGAGCCGCGCGCGGCTCATCCAACGACGAGATCAGTCGGGCAGGCAGTGACCGCGAGAAGCGGTCACGTGTCCCGCCTGACACTAAGAGCGCGCCGCGCATTTCGGGCGCGCTCTTAAAGGGACAGTGGGAGACAAAATTAGAATCAGTCTCCCATTGGCCCCTGTCATGCCACGTTCCCCATACACTCACGTTTTGGGGGCGTGGATATGACAGGGGCCAATCAAAGTGAACATTAGGGTATTTATACTCACCTGTTTCCTTTGCACCTTGCCCTATCGTGGTTTCTGTCCAGTTCCCTTTAGTGCTTGTATCGTTCAGTTGGTTTTTTGGTGCTTGACCTTGGCTTTGTTCCTGACTCCGCTCTCTCTTTATCCTTGCTTGTTTATCCGCTGGTTTGTCTTCTGTGTACCAGTCCTCGGCTTGTTCTACTTTACGCTGTCTCTCCGTTCCCTTGACCTCGGCTTGTTCTGGACTCTGTCTTTTCTTGTACTCGTCTAGTCCGGCCATTCTAAGGTCCGGTAAGACGAATCCTGGTTTCTTGTCTCTTGACTGTCTGGACTATTCCTGCGTGTTGGGGTATATTACCGTGACACCATCTTACCCAGCACGAGGCTTGCTCGGTGGGAAGGGGGGCTTGGGCGTCATTTTGGGTAGTTAGTGATGTCAGACTCTAGGTCAGGTTCAGGGTCTTTTTTATGAAAGAACATTTCATACAAGCTGTTTCTCATGGCCTAGCTATAGTATACTTTGTTGCATGTTACAGGAACTTGATAATTCCGGTGTTAGTCATGTCCTTCTAGAAACTACAGTCTCTGTTCATTATTCTAAATGCTGTTAGGAAAATCTGTCATGTAATGTAGACAAAATGGAGTTAGTACAAAAATTCAATACAGGATCAATAAAGGTTTTAATAATTCTACATCAATACCAGTAGCGAATACATCCGAAATCAGTTTGGGCTGCTGGGCACGTCTGAAGGTGTTTATCCAGGTGCACCTGTTTCACGTTCCACATCAGTACGTGAAAGTGTGGGTGTTCCAGACTATCTCTATCCAGCGTGACCCAGAGTTTTTGCTTCGGGTGAGTGTGCCATTCCAATGTCCTTTGGAGGGCCGCAGCCTGACGATATCTGCGGAAATCGTGTAGTGCCAACCTGCCATGTTGCCTCGGGAGGCTCTGGAGGTCGTGTCTGATATGTGGCGTTTTATTATGCCAGGCGTACCTTATGATCGTCAAACGAAGGTAAGCAAAGTAGGACAGGGGTAACGCCAGGGGGATTGTCTGAAAGAGGTACAGAAGCCTGGGCAAGATATTCAGTTTAACCACCGCTATGCTGCCCAGAAATATGTGGTTATCGCCATTTAGCTAGGTCTTGCTGTATGAGGTGTAGTAGGGGTGTGAAATTCTTCTGGTAGAGATCTAGTGGGTCAGCCGTGATCCAAAATCCCAGGTATTGCATGTGTAAACGGCCCCAATGGAAGGGAAGCCGGGGCCAGAGATTCTCAGTCTCAATGGTGGTCATAGATACCCCAAGAAACTCGCACTTAGAGAGGTTGAGTTTGAGTCCCGCAAGCCATCCATAGGAATCCAATAGTTTTAGCAGGCACGGAACAGTAGTGTCCAGGTGGGTGACAAAGAACATGAGATCATCAGCGTACACCGCTACTTTGAGGTCTTGCCAGTGGAAGCCATGGATGTCACCACTTCACCTTACTGCCTCCAAGAGGAGCTCTAAAGATAGGGTGATTAGGAGTGGTGAAAGTGGGCAGCACTGACTGGTACCATTATAGATTGCAAAGCTGTCCGTCAAGGCTATGTTCACCCGCACTCGTGCAGTCGGTGAGTCATATAAGGCTCCCATCCAGTCCATCCAACCCATCCTGAAACTGTACCTCCGCATTGTATGCATGAGGAACAGCCAGGCCACCCGATCAAAAGTGTCTGTGGAGAGGAGAAGCAGGGGTATCTTAGCCCTTCGTGCGAGATGTTGGATGGAAAGCACTCGCAGTGTGCTGTCCCACACCTCCCTGCCCGGGACGAACTCCATTTGGTCCGGGTGGACTAGGCCTGGGAGCTTTGCGCCTAACCGTACCACTAAAACCTTCGCCAGCAATTTAACATCAATGTTGAGCAGTGAAATCAGCCTGTAGCTTCCACAGGAAGCCGGTTTGGGCAAGATAGTGGTCGTAGCTGACAATGATTCCTGGTGCAATCGTCCACCAGAGGTTAGGTTGTTAAGGGCTTTGGTAAGTTTTGGGATCAGGGTAGTGCTGAATTTTTGGTAGTAATCTGGCGTCAAGCCATCTGGCCAAGAGCTCGGCCCGACCTCGAAGCCTTGATGGCCCTCTGGAGTTCATCTTCCGTAATTGGGGAGTTGAGTATCTCGGCGTCATCCAGCTGGAGGGTGGTTGTAACGTATTTAGTTAGTTGTCTGCTCTTGAGTTCCATCCTGGTTACCCCCTTCCGGTCAAGCGATGTTGTACAGGGAGGAGTAAAAGGTACTAAACTCCGCTGTGATTTCCTCCGGTATTTGAGTTGCTTGTCCAGAGGCGGTTTTGATCGTAAGGACTTGTGCCTGTATCTGTTGTCCTCGAAGCATGCGCGCCAACAGTTTACCACCCTTGTTGGCATGCAGATAGAAAAAGCCTCTGGACCGCTGCATTGTTCAGAAGTGTTCGATAGGATTGCTAGTAGTTTCCCTCTGGTCTTGAGAAGCTCCTTATAGGCTGACGCGATTTGAGAGCGTTTGTGTTGAGATTCAAGGTGAGAAATTGTATCCACCAGGTCTTTAATTTGCCGTCTAGCTTCCGCCTTCAGTGTGATGTGATCTGAATTAGGTAACCCCTAATGACTAAATATTAAATCTAGGCCTAAATTGTAATTGCTCTACAATTCATACTTTAGTGAATTACTATTTCAGCGGGGAATAAATACAGTAATTATCTTGCCGAGTTTACATAACAATGGATTCAGTTATCATTTTTCATTATATGAAATCAAGCTCAATAATGTTTTTTTTTTTACATGTTTGGGCAGAGAGAATGCATTGAAAAGAATGTAATTTTCAATTTAATATAAAAGGCAGGCATGCAACGTATAGATATTGTGCCAGATTGAAGTGGGCAGTTTTCAAATTATACAGTAGCCAGATCTCGATCTATTTTAACTGCCAGAATATGGCTTTACAGCCATAACGATAACAATATTAAGATTGCGAGTCCAGATATAATGACTCAGCACATACATTGCCCTCCTGTGTAAATATATTTTTTCATGCTATAGCAGCGGACAGGGCTCGGGGTTGCATTGACTGCGGTGTATTCTATTTATTTATCCATTAGCAGAAATTTGGGCCTCGTTCATATATTGCTGACCTGCAGCAATCTGATTTGGTTTTCTTTGTGGGGTTTAGAGTTCATTGTGGTCAGTCAACCTCTAATGGTCTGACGAGCCTACAGTTTCTTACATTGACACACTAGGATATTTAAAGAGAAAGTTCTTCAGTTTTTTTTTCCCTTTACATATGTATTGTACAGTGCTCTGGAATACGTTGGTGATATATATAAACAGTCATGTCCCCATTAAAAAACTGTCCTGATTAAAAAAACAAAATAAAGTAAGAAAATAAAGATTATGTTTACCTTTATGTCCTCACCGAGGCCACGTTCTTCCTGTAGCCTGAACCTCCTCCAGTGATGTCACTCCCCACAATGAAAGAGGAAGGATATCCCAAAGGCCAGAATGAGGGAGGAATTGGGCGGCACAGAGGAGTGGGCATGCAGCCTTTGGTTGTCCATCACCAGCATGCTATGAGCACTGACGCCTGATACTAACTATGCTCAGAATTTACATTAGCCAGCCCGAATCTCTCGATCTAGAATGGCTAATGATGCTGTAGGAGGTCGAGTTACACCTCCGGCAGCAACGTGCTTTGTCTCTACATCAGACTGGTTTGTAATGGCTGTATTCATAGTAACGTTATAGACTAAAACTCTGCGTGTTGTGTGCATTGTAGTGGACCATGGGTGTAACGGATCACCTGGCACCCCGACTGGGCACCTCCGTTGAAGGATGCTCCTAGCGCTTACAGAGGGCTCCAAGCGCTCCGCAGACACCACAACCACCGCAGACCCCACAAACCGCCACAGCTAGGTTGGGGTCTCACCGTCTCCTACCCACCCTGGACCTACGACAAGGCTCCAGGTTCCAGTGGGAGAACCTCTCCTCCAAGAGAGTGAAGCAGGAACAAGCTCTTAAAAGAGCTTAGAAGTGATTATCCAAGGGAGCATGCAGAGCATAGCAATCCCTTGTAGTCAGGGCCGGATTAAGAGCCCAGTGGGCCTGGTGCTGATAATTATGATGGGCCTAATTACAAACTCTTATTGACCAAAACACTAAAACAGTCCTACCTCCTAAGCGTCATGTATCTGATGGAGATGATGCTGTAGGGAAACTCATAGGATGCAACTATGAGAAAACACATACCCTTTGCTAATCTCATGCTTTCATCTTTCAAGTAAACCCATACCCCCTAACAGCAGTCTCCAGTAACGCAATAGATGCGGTAAAATGGTGGGCTACTGACACAAATCACATAACCAGAACGGCCGAAAGGGCGAACATACACAAAAAGGGGGAATGTCTGTGTCCCTATGTCTCCCAGTCCCTTAGTGTTTGTGTCCTCATGTCTCCCAGTGTCCCCATGTCACTAGGGGACATTGAGAGACATTGGGACACTGGGAGACATGGGGACACAGATACTAGAGAACACTGGGAGACCTGGGAAATCTGAGACTCTTGGGGACACTGGGTGACAGACACGAGGGGACACGGGGAGACATGGGGCACTGAGACACTGTGATATATAGGGGACACTGGAGACTTGATAAAAACCTGGGTACAGGTCAAAATGTTGCGGTGTCCAATAAACCTGCTTAAAGCTATCACAGTGAGTGCCTGAGATTTTTTTCTTTTATACTAGGGGACACAGACACTACGGGCACAGAGACACTACAGGCACAGAGACACTACAGGCACAGAGACACTACGGGCACAGAGACACTATGGGCACTGAGAGACATGGGGCCCTGAGAGACATGGGGCCCTGAGAGACATGGGGCACTGAGAGACTGATACATAGGGGACACTGATACATAGGGGACATTGGAGACTTGATAAAGACCTGGGTACAGGTCAAAACGTTGCGGTGTCCAATAAGCCTGCCTAAATCTATCACAGTGAGTGCCTGAGATTTTTTCTTTTATACTAGGGGACACTGAGACACTAGGAGACATGGGGACACAGAGACACTAGGAGACATGGGGACACAGAGACATTGGGAGACTAGGGGACTTTGGGAGTCTAGGGAACACTGAGACACTAGGGACACTGGCACACTACAGACACTGAGAGACACCAGGGACACATGGGGATACTGAGATACTACGGACACTGGCTGGGAGACATGGGGACACTGCCATGTCTCCTATGTCTCAAAGTCACCCAGTGTCCCCATGTCTCCCTGTGTCTCCATGCCTCTCAGTGTCCCCATGTCGCCCAGTGTCCCCTAGTGTTTGTATCCCCATGTCTCCCAGTGTCCCTTAAAGTCTGTGTCCTCATGTCTCCCAGTGTCCTGATGTCACTAGGACACTAGGGGACACTTAGAGACATGGGGACACTGGGAGACATGGGGCCACTGAGCCACTAGGGACAGTGGCTGGGAGACATGGGGACACAGACTAGGGGCCACTGGGAGACATGGGGCCACTGTGTCCCTAGTGTCTCAGGGTCATGGGCGTCTGAATGGGGGTGGTAAAGGGGGGTACTTGTCCCCCCCCCCCCCCCGGATTTTTCAGCTTGTGCTGCTATTTTTCGTTTTAGTGTGAGAATACAGTGCAATACCAGCACTGGCCAGTAGGTGGCGCTGTGAATTGAGAAAGGCAGGAAGCTACAGCTTATCCCTGCCTCTCTCTCATGACTGAAACCGCAGGGGAGCAGCACAGAGGCAGCCTACAGAGCAGGTAAGTGAGGGATGGGGGGTGGGGGGAGACCGCATAGAGGAAGGTAAAGTAGAAGGAGCAGAAAGGTTCTGCAAGGGGCAGGAGGGGTCGGCAAGGAATAGAAAGGGGCAGCAAGAAGCAGGAAGGGGTCGAAAGGTTTTCATGGAGCAGGAGGGTAAAGTAGAAGGAGCAGCAAGGAGCAGGAGGGGTCAGCAAGGAGTAGAAAGGGTCTGCAAGAGGCAGGAGGGGTCAGCAAGGAATAGGAAGGGGATGCAGGAAGGGGTAGGGACGGTCTGCAAGGAGCAGGAGGGGTCACCAAGGAGTAGGAAGGGTCTGAAAGGAGCAAGACGGGTCAGCAAGGAGTAGGAAGAGGCAGCAAGGAGTAGGAAGAGGCAGCAAGGAGTAGGAAGAGGCAGCAAGGAGCAGGAAGGGGCAGCAAGGAGTAGGAAGGGGCAACAAGGAGTAGGAAGGGGCAGCAAGGAGTAGGAAGAGGGAGCAGGAAACAATATCAGTGTTAATGTGTTCACTTTTATTTACTGAGTGTCAGGAAACACAGAGGGCCGCTGGGTAGGGGTGCCGCTGATTGGCTAAAACATTGTTGGCTAAAACATTTTTAGGAATCGGGAACTAGTGATTGGCTTAGAGTGTCAGCTGACCACTCTAGCCAATCAGCGGCACCCATGCCCAACGTCAATCTGCACTTCCTGACACTCTGTTTCAGAAGTCGAATACCACTGAGCGACCTGGAGATCTGGAGCTGAAGGAAGCCTTTGGGGGTAAACCATTTGAGAGCGGTTTCACCCCTTCAAAGAAAGAGCACCCAGGGGCCTCTTTGCATCACAGCATTTTCATTTAGATAAAGTTGTTATGGTGACCAGAATGTTCCTGTAATTTGATGAAAGGAACACTATAGTGTCAGGAATACAAACATATATTCCTAACACCATAGTTGTGAAAACGCTATTCATCCTTGCTTTATGTGAAAATGACTATGCTCCTTCCCTTTCATGACACTGTCAAAAAGGGGCCAAGCATGGATGTCATTACAATTATGCCCCCCCTCCCCCCACGGAAAAATTCCTGCGGACGTCCATGCTCAGGGTCCCCATGTTCCCCAGTGTCCCAATGTCTCAGCGTCCCCATGTCTCGGAGCTGCTGTCTGGACTCTCTGTGCAGAGCTGCTCCCCCACGGATCAGTGAGTAGAGAGAGGCACGGAGGGAGATGCCGTAACTTCTTATCACTGCCTCTCTCCACACAAACAGCGACCCCTACTGGCCGGCGCTGGTATTGCAGAATAATCTATGTTTATACAACAGACATTTGTATTGCCGGTATTACTGCAATGCTGGCACCAGCTAGGCAGCCTCAAATACCTGAGAAATACTTCTGAGAAATACCTGGCAACCCTAAGAAATACATGAGAAATATCTGGCAACCCTAGGAGTAGTGTGTAAAAAAAAAAAAAAAAAAAAAAAAAAAAATTTTTTTTTTTAAAACCAATGGGCCTATTCCATGGGCCTGGGCCTGGAGCTGCAGCTCCATCAGCCCCTATGTTAATCCGGCCCTGCTTGTAGTGATATAGCGATTCCCCCAATAAGAGACAGGACTCTAGATTGAGGGTGAAGAAGAACTGATGTTTAATGGCAGGTACTCTGCTTTTATGCAGTGCTCCCCTGCAAGGGAGACGCCCACATGCAATTAGGCATTAACCAATCAAATCGGTTACATCCCACATATTCCCTCCCCTCTGCTTGGGAATTAATTGAGTTTCTTACTGTATCTACTCAATTATCTCCAAGCTAAAACTTATACATTTTTATACATTTTATAACTTTAAAACTATACATTCAATCTTCATAAAAAAACACATATTAATAATAAGCATACTTTACTTACACACATATCCAAAATTCTGTCAATTCCATCCAGGGGTTAAAGAGTTAGCTGGAAGTCCTTTATGACCGACCGCAAGCACATTTTCATGCCCAAAACAGTTCCATAGATTTGTGCTGTGCGATCGGTCTATTTTACAACGAGAAAATGACTAAGTCCCATTCGAACGAGCGTTCGAATCTTCGAATGGGACTTAGTCTCCAGCCGCGGTGTCGAAGAAGGTACGGGTCAGCGGTGTTCGTGCAATTGGGTAGCCGCAAACAGTTCCATAGATTTGGCTGCAGACACCGCTGACTGCGTTAGAATAAGTTAAAATGACCGTGTTCGTTTGTCGAATGGTGGCCACTTTGACACTTCGACACTTCGACTGCATTCGAAGTGCCAGTTTAAAAGTTGTAACACTGCTCCCACGTATTTAAAGGGCCAGGAACAGCATACAAAAATCCATTGGGCCCAAATACAGTTCTAAAAGGGCAATACATCCCAGGGCCATAGTCGCAGGGCAGGAGGCTGGAAAACAGGCCCCTCGAAAAAACAGTGGCGAGGTTACTTTCGCCACAACGGGTAACCCAACTGATTACCTCCGCTAATTTTGTCTCTCAGCCAGACTGGAACCATTAAATATACAAGCATCCATTCCCCCAGTAACTAGACAAAACATAGTTATGGGAGCCAACTGATTTTATTCAGGCCCCACATGGCTTTTATGCATAGAACCCTAACATGTCTCCAATACAATATTACAGGGTTTTTCTTTCCAGGGTCCTTTGTGCCTAACAGATAATTGCGTGAGAAAAACTATAATCCAATGATCTCTCAGGTACAAAAAAACTATAAAAAATATACAGAACCCCAAAAGTACCCCCATCATAACTAGGAACCCCACAAAAGTTATATCTGCAGGTAGCCCTGGTCTGAGTGTATAACATGTCCAAATATCACTCAGATGAGTTCAGTGGAGTTGGATTGCCACCGGGGTAAAGTTTTGACCGGTAGGACACAAGAAGATAGCCCCAAATAGTTACCTAGAAATAGGTGCCCCAGCTGGTCTCTGTTCAGGGATTCCTGTGCGAAAACCATGCAAGGGATTCTCTTGGTTTCGGTGTGCAAATGCTCCCCCTAGTCGGTAGTTCCCATCTCCTGAACGTCGTTTGCATAGTTGGTCTCTGTACGGGGGTTCCTGTGCGAAAACCATGGAAGGGATTCTCTTGGTTCGCATAGTTGGTCTCTGTTTGGGGGTTCCTGTGTGAAAATCATGCAAGGGTCTTGGTATACGAATGCTTGGTCTTGGTATACGAATGCTCCCCCTAGTCGGTAGTTCCCATCTCCCGAACATCGCTCGCATAGTTGGTCGGGAAATAGAATAGAACGGGCAGTGGTATAACCTTTACCTGTGTTCGTGCGAGTGCCTAGCCGAAAAGAGTTCCAGGCACTCGACGACAAACTGCCGCTGCCCCTGTTCAATAGACAAAATGGCCGCCACTCTTTTGCCGACCACGTGTGTTCAGTTATATGAAATGAGCGGTATATTTAGCTACAAGCATAACCATGCCACAAGCCTCAAAACCGCACATTGCGAACTACCAACAACTGCTGGCTTCCTAATACTGATCATCTCTCTGTAAAATCATTGTCTCCATTGATCGCATGCCTAATAGTGATTTTTGTAGTGCTCGATAATGCTTTCCAGATTTCTTGTTATTTGATTTTGAACTCGTTTTCCATGGTCATGCAGAATTCTCTTCCCTATTTAGATATCTTAAGAATCTTGACTCTGGCTTGTCCCATGGCTTACCCGAGTCTGTTTCAGAAAACCTTTATTTTGAATCTTGGAATTTTATTAAAGGGTCACTCCACTGCCAAATAAATTATATCTATATTACTATTTAGTAGATACACCACAATTGAAAACATGCATGCATTAAATTATGCCTTTTGTCAATGTGGTATATTTAAAAAAACATTTGCAAAAGGTGCAGATCTCTTGTCTGAAGCTTATGAAAGCCTTCCCTTTTTTAACCCCACCCAGACTTTCTGTGGCTGTCCAATCACAGACTTCCCAATGCAGCTCAATGAGAAGTCTTTGCAAGACAGGTGCTCTGGGCAATTGCTGCCTCTTGAGCTTAGCTTCACTGAGCTAACCAAACCAGGAAGCAACAGGACTGGTAGTATGAATGACAGCTAGCGAGGTGTAACATGGTTCCTTTATAAACAATTTTCACACATAAAGCTAAAGTACTTTAGGTGTTTGGAGTGTCCCTTTAATTCACAGCGCTTTTCATGCATGGCAAATAGACATCCAGTCAGTATATCACCCAATGAAAACAGGGAGTGAAAAAAACAGTAACACACAGTAAGATAAAGTTCTTTAGATGTTTGGAGTGTTCCTTTAAGACTGGCTGCTCTAAGGGGCCGAAAATATGTGTCTCTCTCCCTCTGTCCTATCTTCCTGGTAGCTCCTAACATGTACTCCGTCAGAAAGGCTTATCCAATATCCTGACATCAGTGTCCTCTTTAGCTCGAGCCCCTCATTTGAGGTCTACAGTAGATAGTTTTTTAAAGTAACTTCATCTAGAGATGACAGCAGGTATCCTTTCATAACTTATCTTGCTATACACGTGTTACAAACAAGAAAAACTACAAAAGGACTCCAAAAGACACAATGACATTGATGTAACTCAGACAAAATGTATGTTGGATATGAAAACATAGCAGTATGAACAATTTGGATACATAGAGAAAATTGCAGACTCAAATAATCTGGAGCCAATTGTGTTGGAAACACGAGCCTCTAATTATATGGTGTCCGGTTAAGTCGTATTTAATACGGGGTGAATGAATAAACACATCCAAGATGGGGGCGATAGAATGTATTGCAGCCTATGTTAGTATGGTAAATACCAAAATGCAAGAGACGTGATCTGCCATTTATCAGGTCATTTCATAGACCACAAACCTTCCTTTAAAAACCCAGTTTAATACCCAAGACAGCAGTTGGATTTACGAGATTGTGTTGGAAAGCGAATGTGCCTCCTCTTTTCATCACCTCTTCCTGCCAAACCACATCCAGCAGCCCTCTGTTTATTCAGTCTATTCTCATTAAATTCCTCTAAGCCTTTTAAACAAAATGGTGTCTTTCTGCGTCTGATTACTGGTGAGGCTCCTGTGACCTTGAACCAGATGTAGCAGCCATTTGGTTCGATGACCCAGAAAGGAATGTAGATTAAACTCTAAGGTTACCGGCTAATTGCCCCTCATTAAGGCAAAGGAAAAAAAGCCAAAAATAGGTTTGGACGGAGGAAACCCCATGTAAGATATTTCAACATCTTTGTTTATTCTTAGAAATGCAAAACGTTTCCTCAGCATTTGAAGATTACTCCAGGAAAGACTTCTCTTACAAGCTTGTTTCATGTCTTTGTATTCTGGAAGGACCTTACTGTATCGAAGAACTAGGACCAGTCCTATGGCCAGTGTCTGACCAGTAACAGGTGATCACCAGTTTTTTTTATCTGTTTGAAACGTATTGGAGATGTGTGATCAGAAAGTGACTGCCCCACTTGCAGAGTTTTGCCCCAAAACTCTACTTTATATGTAGTCTTTTAGAAATAAGAATGGTTATTGCTGCTACAGGTTTATAAAAAGAAGTATTCTCATCTCATAAAATAGTTGCAGAGTTTTAAAATTGGAGATATCACCATGGAGACCAATGGAATCCTCCGGCTAGTACAAACCCTTTAGGAAGCACCAACATGCGCAGGGTTTAAGGGGCTAGAATAAAGTTGTGTAATGTATATTGAGATGTTACTGCGCACAGCCCTGTGACACGCGTCTGTAGAAGTATTCGTTACCTGATTTATTGTAAATCTTAGTGTAAATACTTTATGACCTTCAAGCGTTGTATCAACTTGATTTTATATGACAGAACATAAACCAGCAATAATGTAGCTTTCTAATCTTTATAGATCTTTTTAGTGTTGCTGGACATCTATTCCTGGAAGCAAGCTGACAAACTGACAGCCTGCGGTTCATTTTTATTATTTATTTTAGGCGGCCTCAGACAACTAAACCTGACTTTCATTGGATAATAAACACTAATTATCTCAGCGAGACTGGCTAAACAGGTGTACCATGCAGAAGCGGAAAACACTGAATACGTTATAGGGACACTATAGCCACCAAAATAACTTTAGTTTAGTGAAGTAGTTTTGGTGTATACATCACTGCTCAATTATCTGTCATTTAGGAGTTAAATCACTTTGTTTATGCACCCTAGTCACACCTCCCTGCATGTGACTTGCACAGCCTTCCATAAACACTTCCTGTAAAGAGTCATCTAATGTTTACACTTCCTTCACTGCATAATGTGTTCAATTTAGAATGTCTTATCTCTGGCTCTGTTAACAGCAGGAACCTCCTGTGTGAGATTAAAGTTCAATTTACAGAGGAGATAAAAGCATTTAAGTTAAGTAACATCTGATTGAAAATAAAACCATTTTCTTCATGCAGGCATTCATTCATTTAAGCTAATTTCTCCAAAGTAAATTAACATAATTTTTTTTTTAAGTTTTTAATATTCACATAATGTTTCCCACGATTGCATTGGGTGAATGCCCAAGTTTAAATTTCAGGGCATATAAACTGTGCATGTCCAGAGTTTATTAAATAACTGAGTCAGTAAATGTAATGAACCCTTTATAATTTCAAAAAATGCTTATAGTAAAGACATATTGTTTTTTACATTCTAAATTGCTTAAAAAACAAACAAACATTTAAACGGTTAATTCAAGCGTTATAATGAGTTCAGGCCGCTATAATGGTTAAAATACTAGAAGTATCCTAGTCAGGTTCTTCACTATTGCTAAATGGTTTGCCGTCTTTCCTGGTTCATTTTGTATGTCTGTATTTGCTTTCGTATTGTACAGCCATGTCACAGTGCTGCCGCCCACCCCATACTCTATTAAAGGTTAATGTGTGTGTAGGGGTTTATAAAAATGCCCCTCTCTGCCTCATTGGTAATTTTACCTTTTAGTTAAAAGCAGCAAGGTAAATTGCTACTGTAGGACTCAGCCCTTTGTATCTGTCTCTACCTGTATTGCTAGTGTAGGACTCAGCCCTTTGTATCTGTCTCTACCTGTATTGCTAGTGTAGGACTCAGCCCTTTGTATCTGTCTCTACCTGTATTGCTAGTGTAGGACTCAGCCCTTTGTATCTGTCTCTACCTGTATTGCTACTGTAGGACTCAGCCCTTTGTATCTGTCTCTACCTGTATTGCTAGTGTAGGACTCAGCCCTTTGTATCTGTCTCTACCTGTATTGCTAGTGTAGGACTCAGCCCTTTGTATCTGTCTCTACCTGTATTGCTAGTGTAGGACTCAGCCCTTTGTATCTGTCTCTACCTGTATTGCTAGTGTAGGACTCAGCCCTTTGTATCTGTCTCTACCTGTATTGCTACTGTAGGACTCAGCCCTTTGTAGCTGTCTCTACCTGTATTGCTAGTGTAGGACTCAGCCCTTTGTATCTGTCTCTACCTGTATTGCTAGTGTAGGACTCAGCCCTTTGTATCTGTCTCTACCTGTATTGCTAGTGTAGGACTCAGCCCTTTGTATCTGTCTTTACCTGTATTGCTAGTGTAGGACTCAGCCCTTTGTATCTGTCTTTACCTGTATTGCTAGTGTAGGACTCAGCCCTTTGTATCTGTCTTTACCTGTATTGCTAGTGTAGGACTCAGCCCTTTGTATCTGTCTCTACCTGTATTGCTAGTGTAGGACTCCGCCCTTTGTATCTGTCTTTACCTGTATTGCTAGTGTAGGACTCAGCCCTTTGTATCTGTCTCTACCTGTATTGCTAGTGTAGGACTCAGCCCTTTGTATCTGTCTCTACCTGTATTGCTAGTATAGGACTCAGCCCTTTGTATCTGTCTCTACCTGTATTGCTAGTGTAGGACTCAGCCCTTTGTATCTGTCTCTACCTGTATTGCTAGTGTAGGACTCAGCCCTTTGTATCTGTCTCTACCTGTATTGCTAGTGTAGGACTCAGCCCTTTGTATCTGTCTCTACCTGTATTGCTAGTGTAGGACTCAGCCCTTTGTAGCTGTCTCTACCTGTATTGCTAGTGTAGGACTCAGCCCTTTGTATCTGTCTTTACCTGTATTGCTAGTGTAGGACTCAGCCCTTTGTATCTGTCTCTACCTGTATTGATAGTGTAGGACTCAGCCCTTTGTAGCTGTCTCTACCTGTATTGCTACTGTAGGACTCAGCCCTTTGTAGCTGTCTCTACCTGTATTGCTAGTGTAGGACTCAGCCCTTTGTAGCTGTCTCTACCTGTATTGCTACTGTAGGACTCAGCCCTTTGTAGCTGTCTCTACCTGTATTGCTAGTGTTGGACTCAGCCCTTTGTATCTGTCTCTACCTGTATTGCTAGTGTAGGACTCAGCCCTTTGTATCTGTCTCTACCTGTATTGCTAGTGTAGGACTCAGCCCTTTGTATCTGTCTTTACCTGTATTGCTAGTGTAGGACTCAGCCCTTTGTATCTGTCTCTACCTGTATTGCTAGTGTAGGACTCAGCCCTTTGTATCTGTCTTTACCTGTATTGCTAGTGTAGGACTCAGCCCTTTGTATCTGTCTCTACCTGTATTGCTAGTGTAGGACTCAGCCCTTTGTATCTGTCTCTACCTGTATTGCTAGTGTAGGACTCAGCCCTTTGTATCTGTCTCTACCTGTATTGCTAGTGTAGGACTCAGCCCTTTGTATCTGTCTCTACCTGTATTGCTAGTGTAGGACTCAGCCCTTTGTATCTGTCTCTACCTGTATTGCTAGTGTAGGACTCAGCCCTTTGTATCTGTCTCTACCTGTATTGCTAGTGTAGGACTCAGCCCTTTGTATCTGTCTCTACTTGTATTGCTAGTGTAGGACTCAGCCCTTTGTATCTGTCTCTACCTGTATTGCTAGTGTAGGACTCAGCCCTTTGTATCTGTCTCTACCTGTATTGCTAGTGTAGGACTCAGCCCTTTGTATCTGTCTCTACCTGTATTGCTAGTGTAGGACTCAGCCCTTTGTATCTGTCTCTACCTGTATTGCTAGTGTAGGACTCAGCCCTTTGTATCTGTCTCTACCTGTATTGCTAGTGTAGGACTCAGCCCTTTGTATCTGTCTCTACCTGTATTGCTAGTGTAGGACTCAGCCCTTTGTATCTGTCTCTACTTGTATTGCTAGTGTAGGACTCAGCCCTTTGTATCTGTCTCTACCTGTATTGCTAGTGTAGGACTCAGCCCTTTGTATCTGTCTCTACCTGTATTGCTAGTGTAGGACTCAGCCCTTTGTATCTGTCTCTACCTGTATTGCTAGTGTAGGACTCAGCCCTTTGTATCTGTCTCTACCTGTATTGCTAGTGTAGGACTCAGCCCTTTGTAGCTGTCTCTACCTGTATTGCTAGTGTAGGACTCAGCCCTTTGTATCTGTCTCTACCTGTATTGCTAGTGTAGGACTCAGCCCTTTGTATCTGTCTCTACCTGTATTGCTAGTGTAGGACTCAGCCCTTTGTATCTGTCTCTACCTGTATTGCTAGTGTAGGACTCAGCCCTTTGTATCTGTCTCTACCTGTATTGCTAGTGTAGGACTCAGCCCTTTGTAGCTGTCTCTACCTGTATTGCTAGTGTAGGACTCAGCCCTTTGTATCTGTCTCTACCTGTATTGCTAGTGTAGGACTCAGCCCTTTGTATCTGTCTCTACTTGTATTGCTAGTGTAGGACTCAGCCCTTTGTATCTGTCTCTACCTGTATTGCTAGTGTAGGACTCAGCCCTTTGTATCTGTCTCTACCTGTATTGCTAGTGTAGGACTCAGCCCTTTTTATCTGTCTTTACCTGTATTGCTAGTGTAGGACTCAACTGAGAGCTTTGCCCTTGCGGGGCAGGTGAGCTTACACTTTAAAGGACCACTCTAGGCACCCAGACCACTTCAGCTTAATTAAGTGGTCTGGGTGCCAGGTCCCTCTAGGATTAACCCTTTTTTTTTTTATAAACATAGCAGTTTCAGAGAAACTGCTATGTTTATAATAGGGTTAATCCAGCCTCCAAATCCTCTAGTGGCTGTCTCACTGACAGCCGCTAGAGGCGCTTGTGTGATTCTCACTGTGAAAATCACAGTGAGAGCACGCAAGCGTCCATAGGAAAGCATTGTAAATGCTTTCCTATGAGACCGTCTGAGTGCGCGTGCAGCTCTTGCCGCGCATGCGCATTCAGCCGAAAGGGAGGATCGGAAGCGGAGAGGAGAGCTCCCCGCCCGGCGCTGGAATAAAGGTAAGTTTTAACCCTTTACTCTCCCCAGCGCCCGGCGGGAGGGGGTCCCTGAGGGTGGGGGCACCCTGAGGACACAATAGTGCCAGGAAAACGAGTATGTTTTCCTGGCACTATAGTGGTCCTAAGTGATACTAAAAAAACCTCCTTTTATTTAAATGTTCGTAGGGATTTGTGATATGGCGCAAGCAACCATTCAAAAATATTTTTATGCAATGTCTTAAAGTGAAACGCTTTAAATGAAGTGGTCATGGTGCTTGGAGAAAACGTTTAAGATCACAGAGTCATTTTGGTTTGTACTGGCTCAAAACCAGTAGGTTTTGTAGAAAACTAAAGAGTTAAGATGAGGGGAACACTGCTTTCCAATTTGTTTTTCACTTTTAGTCCAAAACCTCTTACCTTATGCAATCCACAGAATGTAACAATGTTTTGCATTCAAAGTAATTTTCATTTTTAGGTTTTCAAACATGAAAAAATATTTCTAGAAAATGATAGAAACGCCACAGTTGAGTGGGTAAATGTTAATGCTTTTTGGTTCTCCAATTTCACACAAACTGTGTTAAAACCTTCAAACTTAGATGATCTTTTCTTTAACAATGTCATTTGAAAGAACATTCTCATATAACCGCTGGAGTTTTGATGCCCATACTCCACGTTAACAGCCAAGTTTAACGCTAGTTTAGTGGTTTGTGAAATACGGTATTTGGGACTCAAGATAAATTGCACTTATTATAAAAAAAAGAGATTTATTAGAAGTGAAATTTAATTTATTAAGGTGGGATATGCTTGGGATCTATTTACACATGAAAATTAGACTTTTTTCAGAAGAATTGCAATTCAGACAAAAATCGGTTTGTCCGTCCTTTGATCTGAATTCAGGAAGACACAATGGAAACAGAAAGCAATTAATTAATTGCACAAAATGAAAATCTTCCTTCAATTTGTTGATTAGTTCATTCTTCTAAAGTCATCATCACTTATGTGGGAATAGCAATCTATATTTAAGGGTGCCAATACTCAACATCGGGGAGCTGTTGTGCTTAGTTATTACCAAATAAGGGAGATATCCACTAAACAGCTCCCTAATTTGGTATCCTTAAATATGGCAGTGCTATATAAGGGTACCAATTTTATTTAGGGAGTTGTCTACTAAACCGCTGAAAGTTAACAATTCCTTAATTTTGCTCTTTCAGCAGCTTAGTAGAGAGCTCCCTAATTTGATATCATTCTGTAAAATTGCCAAATTTAAGGATACCAAAATAGGGAGCTATCTACTAAACTTGATCCTGCGGTCAGGGCTGTGTGTGTCCGTGTCTCCTTGTGTGTGCCATATATGACAGGATATGGGGCTATATAAATCTGGGCAATCTATAGGGGACACATATATTGGGAACTACGACAACATGTATATCAATACAAGGCATTGATGGTCTCTATAAATTATTGGGAGTAATACACGTTATTTACTAAAGTAACAATCTAAGGGGAATTTAAAGTGAATTTTAAATTTAAAGTGGCACTGTCACCCTCATATTAAAAATTTGTATTTTGTAAAGATAGAATCTTTGTGAAATACTCATTATGACTCTGTTAGAATTTAAATTGAAAATGAAAAATGAAATTCCAACCAAATTAAGATAGAGGGACTATTTTGTCTCTCTTTTTCCCCTCAGCTTTACTTTTTAATGCACGGAGGCGGAGTCTAAGTGTCAGTCCCTGCAGCTGTTATCAGTAATGGCTACAGGAAATTGGCTGTGTCAATGGAGGATCCCGTTATCTCATTAATTCCCTATAGCCCTCAATACTGTACAGCAGAGGAGCAGCGCAACCAAGATGGAGGCGCCCACTAGGGACAAGCTTAGGAAAGTAATTTCACACTTACCTGCCCCCTGTGTCCCACTAGCGGCAATGTCATTGTTGCGAATTCGGCAAAGTCCCCAGACGGTGCCCTTTTAAGACCAGGGTAGTTGTACTGAAAGAATGGCTGACTTACAGAATTTTTCCAGTTTGTTAATTTTTACCTTAAATTTGAAATTCCCTTTGAATTCACCTTCAATGTTCACTTTAGTGAGAATAACCCTGATAGTGTATTTGAGAAGATTTCAGCAAATGGGAGAATGTGTAACACAGCAGAATGATTGAGAAAAATGGCAACATTGAAAAATAATTCCTCCTCTTCCTCCATTATTGAAGTAATCGTCTCTGCTTTGTGTTACTTTATCTTCCCAGGGCATCACCTCTTGTACCTTGCTAGACGTGTAAGCGTCATGATTTAAGAAGTGTAAGTGGAGGAATATTAGGGCAGTAAGGAGCACTGGGCAGGTAGGTATGCAATGTGAGAATCTTATAAATCTCCTACGGTGCTTTTTATCCCACATGGTTAAAGATTATAAAAGAGAAGATGATGAGGGAATACAATGAGGAGGGCTTTATGTAGGGATCCTAAGGGTTAGTGACAGACACAGGTAGAGACAGATACAGGTAGACACAGGTAGAGACAGACAGAGGTAGAGACATATACAGGTAGACACACACAGGTAGAGACAGATACAGGTAGAGACAGATACAGGTAGAGACAGACACAGGTAGAGACAGACACAGGTATAGACAGACTAATGCAGAGACAGATACAGGTAGAAACAGACACAGGTAGAGACAGACACAGGTAGAGACAGACACGGGTAGAAACAGATACAGGTAGAGACAGATACAGGTAGACACAGGTAGAGACAGACACATACACAGGTAGACACATACACAGGTAGACAGATACACAGGTAGAGACACATACAGGTAGAGACAGACACAGGTAGACACAGGTAGAGACAGACAGTCTAAGGGAGAAAAATGCTGGTGGGTTTCAGAAAGTATATTACTAATAATTTATATCTATTCTTAACTTTTGTCCCACAAATATCCCCACAGGAGCAGGTGGACAATTTTCAGGTAGATGTAGGTCGTCAAGGGTCAAGTAGACAGCTAAAGTCACAGGATGAAGTAGGCATGGTCAGTTCAAGGGTCAATACGGGTTTCACGGTTCATCGTCCAATAATTGGCAGACAGAATAAAATCCAGGTGTGATTCTCAAAGGCCAGTGATGGGAATTCTAAGCTTGTGTTGCAGTTCACCGTGTACCTTTCAAAGATTGCTTGATACCGCGGATTTATTGACATTGTCTTTAATAAATATATAGCATGTACAGATATAAAATAAAAATCACATAACGGTAACTGTCACCGTCGAGTTAAATGCATGATGGATTAAGGGACACTATAGTCACCAGAACAACTACAGCTTAATGTAGTGGTTCTGGTATCTATATCCTGTCCCTGCAGGCTCAATGTACGCAATGACTTTTCAGAGAAAAGGCAGTATTTACACTACAGCCTAGGAACACTTCTAGTGGCAGCCACTCAGACGATCATTACAATTGCTTCCTGGGTACTGTACAGCACTGACATTATGCTTCTCCAAGATCTGCATGAAGGTGCTGAACATTCCCCATAGAGATGTATTGATTCAATGTATCACCATGAGGAAGTGGTGATTGGAGCAGGGCATTGTTTTGCCGTACATGCACAATGGTCTCCCAATGTTATGGTAAAGCATTGGATTGGCTGAGATCATCAAGTCTGATGATCTCAGCCTAGGGGATGGGTTGAGGGCCATGAATAGACCCACACAGCGCTGGAATAGAGGCAAGTAAATTCAGAGAGGAATGGGGGAGCTAAATAGTGTTATTACAGCTATAGTGTCAGGAATACATACGTTTGTTAGCATTCTTTTTAGTAAAAATTTAGCTATTGCTTATGCTATTTGTTTTATCATTTGTAGTGATGTCGCAAACACGAAATTTTCCGTTCGCAAACGCGAACTTCCGCAAATGTTCGCGAACGGGCGAACCCGGCGAACCGCCATAGACTTCAAACAACCGCAAACAGTCCAGGAGGCTACAGGACTCACCCACCGAATAGCATTGGCAACAATACCCGGCAATCTATGGCTCCTGAATAGCATTGGCAACAATACCCGGCAATCTATGGCTCCTGAATAGCATTGGCAACAATACCCGGCAATCTATGGCTCCTGAATAGCATTGGCAACAATACCCGGCAATCTATGGCTCCTGAATAGCAACAATACCCGGCAATCTATGGCTCCTGAATAGCATTGGCAACAATTCCCGGCAATCTATGGCTCCTGAATAGCAGTCGCAGAGATACAGCACCCATGGACTGGTGATCCTTAAGGTGCAGCTAAAGCCACTTCGTCTATAGACAGTTAACCTTTCCACATCATATACATGTCGCAATGCATAGTCTCTGAGAGCGGTTGATCACGATTCATACTAGGATGTCTTCCATGTTTTAGTGCAAACTAGTCTAACTACTAATATAGTTGAAACATGCTACTTTTATTCATGCCAGACAACCATGCAGGCCAGACTAACAAACATGCCAGGGCCAATCATAGTTAACCACCTCAGTAACATGGCTCCCTCTATATACAGAGTAACATGGCTCCCTCTATATACAGAGTAAACATGGCTCCCTCTATATACAGAGTAACATGGCTCCCTCTATATACAGTGTAACATGGCTCCCCTCTATATACAGAGTAACATGGCTCCCCTCTATATACAGAGTAACATGGCTCCCTCTATATACAGAGTAACATGGCTCCCTCTATATACAGAGTAAACATGGCTCCCTCTATATACAGAGTAACATGGCTCCCTCTATATACAGTGTAACATGGCTCCCCTCTATATACAGAGTAACATGGCTCCCTCTATATACAGAGTAACATGGCTCCCTCTATATACAGAGTAAACATGGCTCCCTCTATATACAGAGTAACATGGCTCCCTCTATATACAGTGTAACATGGCTCCCCTCTATATACAGAGTAACATGGCTCCCCTCTATATACAGTGTAAACATGGTTCCTCTCTATATACAGAGTAACATGGCTCCCTCTATATACAGTGCAAACATGGCTCCTCTCTATATACAGAGTAACATGGCTCCCCTCTATATACCGTGTAAACATGGCTCCCTCTATATACAGAGTAACATGGCTCCCTCTATATACAGTGTAAACATGGCTCCCCTCTATATACGGTTTAAACATGGCTCCCTCTATATACAGAGTAACATGGCTCCTGAGCTGCGGGTGGGGGCCCTATAAAAGAATAATGGGGGGGAACCTACTGTCCTCCCCCCGCCCCCCACCCCTGCGCGGCAGGTAGGGGCCCTAAGTTACAATAAGGGGGGGTCCTACTGTCCTCCCCCGGCCCCCACTCCTGCGCGGTGAGTGGGGGCCCTAAAAAACAATATGGGGGGACCTACTCCGCGGCAGATGCGAACACGCGATGTTCGCCAGGAACTATTCGCCTGCGAACCGTTCGGGACATCACTAATCATTTGTCTTAAATGTTCCGGCACAGTTTGGCATCAGATTCACATGGCCAGATCCGTATAATTAAATTTGTGTGTATGTCAGAGTTTTCCATCAATGAAATTCATAGTAAAATTCCTTTAAACTACAATAATTGTGTTTAGAGCCCAGTTTGTGCAAATATAATATTTTGTTCTTAATTACATGTTCAGTTACATAAATGATTGGTTATCAGATGGTCGTGAACTCCTAGGAGAGCCCGTACGAAAGCTACACCCCCTGATCTAATTATTTAACTTTCTAAACATTAACATTTTCAAAGTCCAAAATTATGAACATTTTCTAGAAAAAAAAAAGAGAGATTGAGAATATAACAGTAAATCCGGGACCTCCTTTTCAGGACATGACAGAGGGTCCAAGAGAATCTAAAATGAGTTTTTTATTATATTATTTTTATGGTATTTTATATATTACAGTATGGAAGTTTTTCTGATTTTCCCTTCAGGAAATTAAGATGGCTATTTTTCTGTCTCGCCTTGATTAACTCAATCTGATATTCTGCTAACTAGCTTTGAACTGCATTAAATCTCTGTGTACGTAAGCACCGCCCCCGCAGAGCCGCATATAATGATGAGATCGTCTCTTTCACCTTCAGAGCTTGTCTGCCCCGCCTCCAAGGAGCGCTTTTTCATGTCCATTCAGCTCTGTGCAGTTATTCTGCTCCTTCTCAATGCAGAGTATTGTGCTGAGCCCATGCAGAGCCTTTTCTCTTTTTCTTATTAGCTGGTCTAACTATACCGTATCCAAAGGCTGCCAATGCCAGCGCCCCCTCTGTCCTCTTCCCACCACCTACACACTTTAGAGAAAGTAACAGCCTTTTCTCCGCTGGTCATATAAAAAAATAATAAAGTGTCCTTTAGGTCTGTGGTTTCCTAAAGTTTTTATACCAATGGAAACTTTATTGTGAGAAATATTTTCAGATTCATTGCAGTAATAACTAAAGAAGTGTGCACCGTGTATAACGTGTACTTGGTAAACCAACAGATTTTAGTTCATTTCTAAATGAGAATCAGAATCTAATTATTAAAATACATACTTAAGGTCTGCATTCACACACACACACACACAACACACACACAACACACACAACACACACACACAACACACACACACAACATACACACACACACACACACACACACACAACATACACACAACACACACACACAACATACACACAACACACACACAACACACACACACACACAACACACACACAACACACAACACACACACACACAACATACACACACAACATACACACAACACACACACACAACATACACACAACACACACACACAACACACACACAAAACACACACAACATACACACAACACACACACAACTAGATGTATCCACACACATACATTGGACTTGTGCAAAAATACATTTTAAGCGATTTGTCTGAATACAATTCCTTGATACCAGAACAAATTGTATCAGAACCGATCTCACCTGCAGACTCCACAGGTAAAACTACAGGTAAAACACTTCGGAATCGATTAGTTGAACGGTTTCCCGGAATTTTATTCGGACAAATCGCTTAAAATGAATCTTTGCACGTCTAATATATACGCATTCGTATGTATATAAAATGAATGATATTATAATTAAATATAATATTTACATACACACTGCCTTAGAAAGATCGCTATAGATTGATAACGGGGCAATCTTCGATTTCCTTTACGGTCTGTTGCCTTACAGATTTCCAGACAAGATGATAGGAGAGCAGGGAGCCTCGTGGAACAACCAAACGGCGCAGAATTTAAGGACATGTCTCGTATTCTTATCGTTCTGTAAGGTTGACAGTTCTTGACACGCATTCTTTCCATTCTTAATTAGCTTCCATAAAGCGTGTACAGGCTGGTTTTCAAACAAGACTGAAATCAGCCTGCCAATTTGGTCAAATTCCTGGAGACAGATGCAAACATTTCTCATTACAAAAAAAAAAAAAACTCCCCCTAAATCGGTGATTCTATACATTCCCCAAAAAGATTAATTAAACATAATTCAGAGTTCATTACATAAACAGTGAATTCATTAACTGAAAATGTTCTACTTCTAATTTAAAAGTGCCAGACTGTGACAATTATAGAATTCATTTTCCCCGTGAAATATTTTGCAGGTTTCAATTTTCACTGTTTAGTAAATAAGCCTCACTGTGATAGCATGAGCAGGGACCTCGTGTGAGATGCAAAATATTCACTAAACAGAAAATAGAATACCGTAGTACATTTTAGGAAACAGCATGAAATATATGACAGTGAGATATTACTATGTAATGGTTTGATTTGAACGTTTTTTTTTTTTTTTTTATATTTCATACCTCAGTCATTATTTGTATTGTTTGTTATTAATATGGATCCAATACCGATAAATACGAAAGTTTAAAACAATAACGGATTTGGGGAAAAAAAAATCCAAATCACAGTTTGCCAGTTTTGTCCTAACTTTAGCAATTTGTTCTTTAATTCACCAACCATTCTCTGCTTAGCAAATAAATCCTTCAAGGTTATCCCGGAGAATTCACAAGGGAGTTGCAAATTATAGTCTAAAATAGCCAAACTTGAAAAATTCTGAAACACAGCTAATTTACAGCTTAGCTATTCTAGCTTCGAATTTGAATCTCCCTGGCAGAGACCTCAATGAAGGCTTGGGAACAAATGTGCCCATCAGGGCTTAATTGCCGGCCATATGGCACAATTCTTCTCCCATTACTCCCTTTCCAATAGTAAGACAGGGGAGCGACTGCTAAGCCCCCCTAGCACCTGCAAAGTGAAGTCATTTTCCTTTTACACGATATAAAAAGGTAAATGTACCTAAAAGGGTCAGAGGCGAAAGAACCCCTAAATAACCTTTTCCCCAAAAGTCACCTCCTAATGACACCTATGATATGGTTTGGTTTGATCTGATATAGAATGGATTCTATTAATTACAAATCATAACACAGTAAGAATTCAAGTTTAATTCAAAGTGAATTTTATAAATACCCAAACTGGGAAATAATCTCCAATCCAGCTGTGTGTTTCAATTTTTCTTTTCTGGCCTTAAATTTGGAAATTTTAATTTATATGTATATTATTGATTGCCAAATGACATATAAAATGAATGCGTAAATAAATGTAAAATAGAGAGATTGCAGACATGTGAGGGTTAGCCCCAAATTGCACAACTGAAGCAGTGAGAATTAAAGGGACACTCTAAGAACAAAAACAACTTTGGCTTAATGAAGTGGTTTTGGTGTGTAGATTTTGGGCCTGCAGTCTCACTGCTCAATTCTCTGCCATTAAGAAGTTGTATCCCTTTTATTTCTGTTTATGCATCCTTAGCCATACCCAGGGCAGGCCCTGCTAAAAATCTTCACAACACCCGTCCTTGGTCACACTCCCACATCCAATCCCGCCCACCGTTTAAAACCTTCCATTAACACTGAATCAAACAGATTAGAAAGAAGTTTACTTGTAAGTGCCTTACTCTTACAATTAAATAAAACAACAGAAAACCATGTAAAATAATAAACACTAGACCTGTTAAAGGCCAATAAAATTTGGTTCAGCCAAACCAATAATTTGAAAAATAATTTGTGGCTGTGTCAGGATATGTCCTTTGTTCGTTTTGTGATTCGTTCATTTAGCATTTCGGAGTTAGAGAACCATTGATCGCCCAAATGCAGATGAATCGCAATTTCCTTTTCACTGCCTCTTGGTGCACTCACTGACGATCTGACCAGCTACTGGAGATCTGTTTGGACTCTCCCCTCACACTGTACGTACACACAAAGAGCTGTGGCTACTTGGTGTCGGCCATCGTGACCAGTGTGTATTATTCCTGGGTTGCGTGTTGCTGCGAGCTGCATCGGTTGCCTGGAGTCCCTGTTGCTACAGTGTCTGTGTAGCCGCACTGCTTGCACACCACGGCCCTGGTAACGCCGGCCCAGGTAAAGCCGGCCCTGGTAACGCCTCCCCTGACTGTAACTCTCATACCTCCATGAAAAAAAGGTTTACACTTTACAGCACAGTGTGTTTACTCTAAAAGTTCTTATTTTCTGCTCCGTTAAGGAGAGCACAGATTATTATTCTGAATCATTATTGGGTTGGACTTCAGATGGAGATATAGCCACAAGGGTTATCTGGAAAAACACAGAGATAACTCATGAAGCAGAATTTCTCGTCTGAGGGTTACCGCTAAAGACCATTCGGGTGGATAAGAAAGTGCATTGGACAGGACTACTTGCTGCTTGTTGGTAATCTACATGGGGTGTCTCTCGGGAAGGATCAGTAGACCAAATAGAATGATACTGTTAATGTACCCAATACAGTAGCATTCAGAAGAAATCTTTATTTGATGCTTAAACCTCTAATTTCACACTCAGCTCTCTAGTTGAAGAATGCCCTGAGGATGGAACTCACTTTTGTGAAGTATTACTCTGCCCAAGTTATAAAGAGCTTGGCTATACCAGTGAAGACCATCCAGTTGGGATGATTGATTTCCCCCCATTACTCCTAGACTGTAAAATATCCGGAGGGGCCAAAATGCCAGTTGAGATAGCCTCTGTTTTTGTACCAGTGCAAAACAGGAAACTACCACGTCATCCACCACTATTGTCCCATGTTGGGTGAGGGGAGCATAGACCCCAATGTCTGTTTCCGTACTCACTGAGCTTACCTTTGCTGGTAAGAGGCCTGGCACACCTGAGACTAGTATATATTGCCCTGGTGTCACACGGCCAGCAAACACTGCTTGGAAATCAGTAGGCTTGCTGGTGAAATTGTCTGCCACAAATATGAGATGTGATGGAGTTAGGAAAAGCTGTCGAGGAGGGTCAAAAGTCTTTATCACCTGGAACAGACTTTCTACATGAGTATTCTTATCCAAAAATGTCAGGAAACTACTGTATAAGAAGTGGCCATCACTGTCCATGGCTAGAACTTTCATGCCAGGGCGCAGGTCAGACACGGGCAACTTCTCCCCAGATTCTATAGTGGCCGTGGCGCTCGCTGGGAAGCAGCCACCAGTCTTGGCTGCAGCAGAATGTTCTGGAGAAAGAACGGTAGAAAAGTCACAACAAAGTAGCAATTTAAAATACATAGCTTTGAAATAAAAAAAATAAAAAAAAAAAGTATAATATGGTGAGCCATTTATGCTAGAAAATATATACATACAATACTTATTCCAATAACCCTTGACATACATTTTTATTACAAGATCACTTTTCATGTACTGACCATCAACATGCAGAAGTGATGTGTCCAGGGATTCTAAAGACCTCAATCCAAGTTCCCTTTATTCTGTAAAATGTATAGGATGACAGAGATGAGAAATATCAGTTCTTCATCCATCAATGTTTGGCATCTGCTCAGCTCTTTAAATGAATGGACAAAGCATCTTATCTTTAAGCATGCTTGATTTCTGATAAAAAATACATCTGCAGCTCAATTTTCGTCTTTTTCAACCACAAAGATTGTATCCTTTGCTTCTAGAAACTAGATTCGCTCCCATCCCCGCTATCTGTGACAAAGGGATACCTTGCACAAAACAGGTTGATTCATTTTTACAGACGGACGAGTCCAGCCTGATGTAATCTGTGTGTCGAATTGCAAGCTGCATGTCTAGGGAGCAGAATTTCCAGACGATCTCTCTGTATCGCCCATCTTTCTAAAAAAAAAACGAAAAAAAAAACAACGAAATCATCATGGTAACAAAATCCCTTGAAAAGAGATAGCGAACATGAGGGACAAAGCTCCCCTTCAAAGATATAATTAGTCAGACCTGCTCCACGCCTTCACAGTTCAATTAAAATGTCTGTTTTTTCGAGGTTGGCAAGTGCAAGATGGGAGTTTTGTGATTGGATTCCCCTGCGAGATAGAGGGCGATGGAGGGACAATGAAAGCTTTTTCTTTGGGAAGAATCTTATCATATCAGAGAGAAACTTTTTTTGTTTGATGGTAACAAAAGAAAAGAAACCGCATCTCATCTGGGAATTAAACGGCATGTACATTTAAAGATACATGCCATTTTATCGCTTGCATTGCAGCCGCCACGGTTCATACCGACCGCTTTATCTAATTGGCGGCAGGCGGCTGCAAAGTGGAGAGCATGTGTGTGATAACCTGACAGTGCAACGCACAGAATATCATCATATGTGCTCTCCTTTTTACACTAAGAAGGCTGCAATTAGTTTTTGCTTTTTGAATTCACACGTCTTTCAAAACTGCAAAAAAAAATAACAACCTATAATGTCACTTTAATATCACCTGATAGTTTAGCTCTTTAATATCGCCTCATCTTTTAGCTGGTCCTTCCTGCAATTTTAAACTTCAGGGGTTAATCAGGGCACTGATGTTGTGGCGTAATTTAAGAATGTTTGTGATCTGAAACCTAGAATTATATTAAAATATGATTCATTGGATTCTGCGTGATTGTCTTCTCAATAAAACGATATGCTGAGTTTTCTGAGATAACAGGTTGGAGGACACTTCTTAACCAAGTGATTAATGGGAAACTACAAACAAAGAAACAAAGAAAATCACCGATTTAGTTTGGGAACACAGGATACACTTTTCCACGCCTGCCCCATCCCCTTAGCATCATTGGTATTCTGATTGCAACTCACAGAAATCTCAGGCATCAGCTTACGGCAGCAGTTACAAATAATGTCCTTCTCTTTCATCTACGACATTTAATTCTCCTAGTGCCGCCTTTCACCAAGAAGGATGGTGGCACTCCTGGGGCACAAAGTGATTTAAAACATCTACTACAGAGATAGCCATGGTGTTGCAGTTTTGTATTTGGTACATATTAAAAATGATCAACTTTATTTAATTAGTGATATAAAAAAAACCCATAAAATACTGTAGTGAATGGACAAACAGTGCTATATTTATTTAAAAGTCAATTATGGTGGATGTAGAATCGAATTGCAGAATTCAAGCTAAAATAGCCAAACAGTGTTTATAGCGGAAAATGTCTACTAATTTGAGCAAGATTTTGGAATTGTTTTGTTTTTTTGAGTTTAGTCTTCATTTTCTTGTTTCAGCTGGGGGTTATGTAACCCAACACCCACTTTGCTTTCAGTATTATGCCTAAGATCCAATTAAATGGGTTTTCAATTTGCTAGTATTTACTAATTACTAAATAGAACCTTACAACGCAAGCAGAGGCGTGATAAAGAAACCTAATTTATCCTAAAACTGGCCACTAGATGTCACCAGAAAGATAATTATACTCAGGAGTCGGGTTATTTATTTAATCATAAAGGGGGACCTTCACCTTCCACAGATTTTCATGTTATGTTTAATTATTCCTATGGTTAAAAAATATTTTTTGTGAGTTATTCTTTAACTGGGCGCCTCTATCTTAGCTCCCTGTCAATCATTGTTACAAAGTCTTTGCGTCCTTTGCGCCTTGCAGTCAGCATAGAGCAGGGCTTCCCAAACTTTTATGGGCCGAGACCCACTTTTCAAAATGGTAATTTTTCGAGACCCACTTGCTTTTTTTAATGCATATTTTAAAAAGTGAACACCATGGCAATCCGCTTCAGAGGCATACAATTGGCACACCATAGCAATCCGCTTTAGATGCATACAACTGGCATACCATGGCAATCAGCTTTAGATGCATAAAATTGGTACATCATGGCAATCAGTTGTAGATGTATAAACGTGGCACATCATGGCAACTTTAAGTGCATACAATTGGCGCACCATGGCAATCAGTTTTAGAGGCTTACAATTGGCACACCATAGCAATCAGTTTTAGAGGCTTACAATTGGCACACCTTGGCAACCAGCTTTAGAGGCATAAATTCAGAACATCGTGGCAATCAGTTTTAGAGGCATAAAATTGGAACATCATGGCAGCTTTAAATACATAAACTTGGCATATCATGGCAATCAGCTTCAGAGGCATACGATTGGCACACCATGGCAGTTTTAGAGGCATATTTCTGGGATATTATGGCAGTTTTAGAGGCAGAAACTTTGCACATCATGGCAATAAGTTTTAGAGACATAGAACTGCTTACTCACAGAGTCAGAATCAGAAGTGCTGTGTCCTGATCTTTCATCCAGGCACCTCACGTTGATTATCCCAGTGGTGGAACTAATGTAGAGAAGACCGTGGTGCAAATATGTTTTCTGGACCCCCCTCTAGTGCAAGTGTGGCCAAAAGGTAGATCTCCATCTGTCGGAGAACTTCAACAATGCTATGCCAGATGGGGATCTACCATTTTCTTATCATTGCAGGGTTATATTTGTGAGCAGTGTTTGATTGTTTGAATGTAAGCATGTTTTTGTATTAAGTATATGTGTGCATGTATGGGTGTATTTGTATGTACTGTTGCCATTGGAATGTAGTGGTGTACTTGTTTGTAATGTTTGCGTCTGAATGCAAGGGTGTTTGTATGTAGTGTCGGACTTAAAATGCAGGTGTGCTTTTTGAGTGTTGGTGTTTGAATGAAGGGGTGTTTGTAGATAATTTTAGTGTTTTAATGCCGGGGTGTGTTTGTATGTAATGTTTGCGTTTGCAGTACGTGTGTAGTGGATGCAGTGTGTGTATTGTGTTTATAAAATATACATATACACAATGTGTGTTTGAATGTAAGCATGTTTTTTTGCATGGAGTATGTGTGAAGTGTATACACATATACACACACATACAGAGACACACACAGACACACAAATACACACCCTGACAGCAATACACACAATGACACCTAGTTTCCCACACATAGATAAACAGACACTCATGTACACAGATACACACTGACACTAAATACACACACAATGACACAAAAGGACACACAGATACATATACACGCAGAGACAGAAGGTGAGTGTGACAGTGTGTGGGAGAGGTGAGGGTGACAGTGTGGGAGGGAGTGTGTGTGCTGGTAACAGTGTGGGGGGCAGTGTGAGGGCAAAGTGAGAAATGATTACAGTGGGCGGGCAGGGGGAGAAGGCGTGGGCAGGCAGGGGGAGAAGGGGTGTCACAGGCGGGAGAAAAGGGTTACAGTGTGGGGGGCAGGGGGAGAAAAGGCTACAGTGGGGGGGGGCAGGGGGAGAAAAGGCTACAGTGGGGGGGGGCAGGGGGAGAAAAGGTTACAGGGGGGGCGGGGGTGACATGGGGAGGGCAGGTAGTGAAGGGGTGACATGGGGGAGGGCAGGGAGTAAAGGGGTGACACATAGGGGAAGGCAGGGAGTGAAGGGGTGACATGGGAAGGGCAGGGAGTGAAGGGGTTACATGGGGAGGGCAGGGAGTGAAGGGGTTACATGGGGAGGGCAGGGAGTGAAGGGGTTACATGGGGAGGGCAGGGAGTGAAGGGGTTACATGGGGAGGGCAGGGAGTGAAGGGGTTACATGGGGAGGGCAGGGAGTGAAGGGGTTACATGGGGAGGGCAGGGGGTGAAGTGGTTACATGGGGAGGGCAGGGGGTGAAGGGGTTACATGGGGAGGGCAGGGGGTGAAGGGGTTACATTGGGGAGGGCAGGGGGTGAAGGGGTTACATTGGGGAGGGCAGGGAGTGAAGGGGTTACATGGGGAGGGCAGGGAG
This sequence comes from Pelobates fuscus, assembly GCF_036172605.1. NCBI lineage: Eukaryota > Metazoa > Chordata > Amphibia > Anura > Pelobatidae > Pelobates > Pelobates fuscus. The sequence continues at coordinate 15,308,510 of NC_086319.1, forward strand.
TTAAGGGGTTACATGGGGAGGGCAGGGGTAAAGGGGTTGCAGGGGGTGAAGGGGTTACATGGGGAGGGCAGGGGTTGCAGGGGGTGAAGGGGTTACATGGGGAGGGCAGGGGGTGAAGTGGTTACATGGGAGGGCAGGGGGTGAAATGGTTACATGGGGGCAGGGGGTGAAGTGGTTACATGGGGGAAGGGCAGGGGGTGAAGGGGTTACATGGGGAGGGCAGGGGGTGAAGTGGTTACATGGGGAGGCCAGGGGGTGAAGGGGTTACATGGGGAGGCCAGGGGGTGAAGGGGTTAAATTGGGGAGGGCAGGGAGTGAAGGGGTTACATGGGGAGGGCAGGGAGTGAAGGGGTTACATGGGGAGGGCAGGGAGTGAAGGGGTTACATGGGGGAGGGCAGGGGTTGCAGAGGGTGAGGGCAGGGGTTGCAGGGGGTGAAGGGGTTACATGGGGAGGGCAGGGGGTGAAATGGTTACATGGGGGCAGGGGGTGAAGGGGTTACATGGGGGGAGGGCAGGGGGTGAAGGGGTTACATGGGGGAGGGCAGGGGGTGAAGGGGTTACATGGGGAGGGCAGGGGGTGAAGTGGTTACATGGGGGCAGGGGGTGAAATGGTTACATGGGGGAGGGCAGGGGGTGAAGGGGTTACATGGGGAGGGCAGGGGGTGAAGGGGTTACATGGGGGGAGGGCAGGGGGTGAAGGGGTTACATGGGGGAGGGCAGGGGGTGAAGGGGTTACATGGGGAGGGCAGGGAGTGAAGTGGTTACATGGGGGCAGGGGGTGAAATGGTTACATGGGGGGAGGGCAGGGGGTGAAGGGGTTACATGGGGAGGGCAGGGGGTGAAGGGGTTACATGGGGGGAGGGCAGGGGGTGAAGGGGTTAAATTGGGGAGGGCAGGGAGTAAGGGGTTACATGGGGAGGGCAGGGGGTGAAGGGGTTACATGGGGAGGGAGGACATGGTCTGGGGCTGTGTCCTACCTGTAATAAATTCCCTGGTGGTCCAGTGTCTCCCTGGTGGTCCGTTGGGGTAACTCTCCGGTCTGCAGCTCCGCCGAGTGCAGAGCTGCAGACAGTGTAATAAAAATCTCGCGAGCTCCCTGAGTGTTGCCATGGTAACGCTCTGGGAGCTCGCGAGACTTCTATCACACGGTCTGCAGCTCTGCACCCGGCGGAGCTGCAGACAGGAGCTGCTGGGCAGACTGATTGGAGGGAGCCCGGCGGCATACAGGGCAAGCCGCCGGGCTCCCTCCTGGTGTCAGTCTGCTTGCCTGACTCCCCAGCGGCCCTGGATGTGTGGGTCAGCGCGACCCACTGGGAATCGCCCTGCGACCCACCAGTGGGTCGCGACCCACACTTTGGGAACCGCTGGCATAGAGAGAGCAGACACAGAGGAGGAGAAATGAAACAATGTTTCTATTTTAACTCCTTATTTGCAATGCTTGTCCTGCTGTGCTCGGACTAAAATAACTCACAACCTCCCATTTGCTGATGGCAGTATTAGAGCAGGCTTCCCCAAACTCCGGCCCTCCAGACGTTGCTGAACTACAACTCCCATGATTCTATGAATGAAATTGATACGCTGGGAATCATGGGAGTTGTAGTTAAGCAACATCTGGAGGGCCGGAGTTTGGGGAAGCCTGCTCTAATACTACCATCAGCAAACGGGAGGTTGTGAGCTATCAGAGAGATATATACACTAACAATTCTCAATAAAAATGATCACTTATGTAACCCTGTGAAGTTACACAGGCTGCATTATCTGAAATGCCCAGTAGATGGCACATGGCCCCAGTATGTTGTTAATAAAACATTGAGCATTGATCACATGACTTGCTGAAATCAGTGGGAGGAGTGTGGCATCATCAGTTCCTGAGAGGTTTTCCTGCACAGCTCTGGGGAAGGAGGGCCTAAAAGGATTCTAGAAGGATGACATGCTGAGCTGAAATGGAGGACATGTGAGAGACTGTAAAAAGAGATGGAACCTGGCGGAGAGAACTTGTTTCACCCAAGATCACACCAGATGAGAGAGGGACCTGCTGGCAAAGACAAGCATTGAGCCCAGACGTTTGGTGAATCCAGTGAGAGGAGACTGCTACTGACTACCTGGTTAATTGTGTTGTGAGGGTAAGCCAAACCTCTCCCTGCATCACCACAGGGCACCTGTCTTCTCACTCACAGTAAAGACTCTGAGGTCCCGTACAGACATTACACATCTGAGGCTGTGTCAGTGACTCTGTGGAGCAGGACTTATTAGGGCCCCAACTCTCCTATGTGCACCAACGGCCGCTAGGGTGAAGATAAGGGGGTGGGACGCAGGTGTGCTGGTGGGTGAGTGGGGAAAATCCACATTTGCATTGTTATCTGTTACGCCATTGTATTTTCCTATGTGTGTCGGTTCAATTGCTATTTACCATATAAAGTTAGTTCCAGTTAGGCTGTGTCAGTCTTATTGCACCAAGTATGTTCCCAGTGGGACCCCACATCCCTACCCCGGATGCTCCACTGGGTGGAGGCGCTGCCGCAGACATGTACCCCAGCTCCCAGATAGCGGAGGCTCAGGATCCGCCTGTCAGGCATAGTGAATTAACTAGGTTTAAGGACCCCAAAGACACTAGGGGGCATCCCCAAAACCCCGTTACATATGGAGGTGCTGCTGAGATGAATTGGGGTACAACCAGTGAGAATAGGCTAAGTCCTCAGGCCACTCCCTCCTTTGCAAAAGAGTGGGCCCAGAAAAAAAATGTACCATTACAGCAAGCTGTGATGTTATGCAAAGTCCCATCCTGCTGTGAGAGGAATCACGTCATCTTGTGTATAGAAATTCGACTGGGAATAGAAATGGCGACCGTCAGGGATATCCTGCAGGATTCTGAAGGCCAAACTTACATGTTAATATATTGTCATACGGACTTGGGAGACCACGAGATGCCTACCAACATTCATTTATATGGAGCCCCGGATGAAGGATGCTCCTTAGTGTACGCTCTCCTTGATAAGAAAGAAAGGGCCTCACTGCAACAACCCTTTAAATTATAACGGAAAGATTATGTCACAGAAAATTATTCTAAGCTCCTGACCCCCATCTCCGGAAAGGCCGGAGCCATTCCTAAACAAGCTGCCCATCCTCCTAGAGGGCAGGGGATGATTACTCCTAAAGTAGAATCTTATCCACCTACAGCATTACTGAAACCAGACAACCCTGAAGTACACACCCTGCCTACAGGAGGTAGTGATGTATCGGACATACTACAGAAACTCTCAGAAGCCATAGTGACGGCAAACCACACCCATAGTTACCGCAAACTAAAGGTGTTTTCTGGGAATCAGCCTGTTCCTGTAGGAGAAGAACCTTTTGAGGTCTGGAAGGATAATGCTATGCAGTTGTTGGAGGAATGGTCTTGTACGGATACCATAAAGAAACAGCGGTTGGTGGAGAGTCTTCGTTTTACCGCTACAGACATGATAAGACTGTACAAGGGAGTAAATGGGCAAGCTACTGTGCACGACTATCTACAAGTTTTACAGGATGCTTATGGGAAATCAGAAGATTTGGATGATCTGTTGGTTAAGTTCCTAGCCACTAAGCAGGAGGAGCATGAAAAAGCCACTGACTATAGCAACCGGTTACACCTATCGCTTGGAAAGTTATTCCATAAAGGAGCAGTCACTGCCCCTGAGTTGGATGCTCGGCTATCTAAGCAAATTCAGAGAGGTGGTTTGACCAATAATCCAGTTATGATTCTGCTGAGAGCCAAATTGGATGATAAAGTTCTGCCTTATTCCACATTAATAAATACAGCTAGGAGAATGGAAGACCAGACGTGTCCACCCCTACAGAAAGAAAAAGAGGATACAGAACTGTCAGCTCTTAGGAAGAAGGTGGCTGAATTGGAGCTCTTATGCAAATCACCACCAGAGAGAGCAGCTTTTCCCCCTGGAAGTGGGGGGCAACACAGGAAGACTCAGAAAAAGCTGTTTCCTGAGGATTCACCCCGCCGAGGGGACTGCTTTAAATGTGGAAAGTCAGGGCATTTTCAGCGGGAGTGCCCTGCGAATTCCATGGAGGTGGATGTGGAGGTGCTGGCAACCGAGCTCGAGGAGACTCAAATGACCAGGTCTTACAAGCGAAGGAAGACCCGGCCTACACATAGTCTAACTGTAGGGGCCAAGATTGGGCCTAAATCTTTGATACACGTACAAGTGGAAGGAATTCATGCTTCAGCATTGCTAGATACAGGTTCTCAAGTCACCATTATCTACAGAGACTTCTATGAACGTCATTTGAAACACATTCCTATGGAACCTGCAGGAGAGTTTCAGCTATGGGGCGTTGGGTCGCAAGCTCAACCTGTGGAGGGATGCATAAAAGTGACCATAACTATTCCCCAGTTAAATACCGGGATGATATGTCCTATGGAGCTGGCAGCTTTGATATGCCCTGCAGCCAAGAAAGTGTGTGCCCCAATAATATTGGGTACTAATGCAAAGATGGTACAGGATGTATCAAGTTTCGTCCATCATGTCTGTGAGTGCAGAACAGAAGGATTATGTGAAAGCACCTTTAGATTTTGATCTAGAAGATTCTCCCCTACCACAGCAGTGGAAAGACAGCCTTCGTTCAAAACTGGCCACCCGAGAGGGAGTGTTCTCCAGAGCAGAGATGGACGTGGGGTGTTCTAAGAGTGCCACCCATGCTATAAGACTTGCTGATCCTACTCCCTTCAGAGAAAGGTCAAGAAGAATACCCCCTCGAGATGTGGAAGATGTCCGGGACATACTCCAACAGATGGAAGGAGCAGGCATCATCACAGAGTCCCGGAGCCCCTATGCCTCACCTATTGTGGTAGTGAGGAAAAAGAATGGTTCAGTTCGGCTATGTGTGGACTACCGTACTCTGAACAAGAGAACTGTGCCAGATCAGTACACTTTGCCCCGGATAGAGGATCTTCTGAACGCCCTATCTGGCAGCCAGTGGTTCAGTGTGCTTGACTTGAGGTCTGGATATTATCAGGTACCTATGAAGAAGGAGGATCAGGAAAAGACAGCTTTCATCTGCCCCTTGGGGTTCTTCCAGTTTACCAGAATGCCACAGGGAATCACAGGAGCTCCTGCTACTTTTCAGAGGCTGATGGAGAAAACTGTGGGGGATATGAATCCCAAAGAGTGTTTAGTTTATCTAGATGACCTAATTGTTTTCGGGAAGACACCAGAGGAGCATGAACAAAGATTGCTAAAGGTGTTGGATCGACTGCAAGCTGAAGGCCTGAAGCTATCAGTGGACAAATGCCGATTTGCCCAGAACTCTGTCACTTATGTGGGGCACATAGTCTCCGCTGAAGGAGTAGCCACAGATCCTGCTAAAATTGAAGCAGTGTTGAATTGGCCAAGACCAAATAACATCAGTGAGTTGCGGTCCTTTCTCGGATTCTGTGGTTACTACCGTAGGTTCGTGAAAGACTACTCAAAGATTGCTCGAGAGTTACATGACCTGCTGAAGATTACCTCTGACGTAAAGGGTGTTAAGGCACCATATCCTAAAGACCCCTTTGGAGATAAATGGACTTCAGGATGTGAAGATGCCTTTCTGACACTGAAGAAGAGACTTACAGAAGCTCCTGTCTTAGCCTATGCAGACCCTGAGAAACCATATATCCTCCATGTGGATGCCAGCATGGAAGGCCTAGGGGGTGTACTGCACCAAAGTTATCCAGAAGGATTGAGGCCGGTGGCTTACATAAGTAGAAGTCTTACAGGTGCTGAGAAAAACTATCCAGTCCATAAATTGGAATTTCTGGCACTCAAGTGGGCCATCATGGATAAGCTGCATGACTATTTGTATGGAGCAACATTCGAAGTAAGGACTGACAACAATCCACTTACCTACATCCAGACTACAGCTAAGCTGGATGCCACAGGACATAGGTGGTTGGCTGCCTTGTCAAGCTACAGTTTCCGCCTGAAGTACAAGCCTGGGCCCAAGAATATCAGCGCAGATGCCCTGTCCCGCAGACCTAGACTCCCTCCTCACCAAGAAGAAGAGGAGTGGGAAGAGATCCCTGGGCCGGGGGTAGGAGCCTTTTGTCAGATGTCTGTGGTGGCCGAGAGTCAAGAAGAATTTGCTGAGCTAAGGGGGATAGACTCCATTAGCCACTCTCCAGAAGCTGTGCCTGAGGTGTTCCATGCTCCAGTCATGCTTCAACAGTGGCCCAGTATAACCACAGAAGACAAGAGGAAGGCTCAAGCGCAGGACTGGTATATTGGGATAGTTATCAGAGCAATAAAGACTGAGAATCCTAAATTGCTGACTTCTCTACCTGTGAGTCAAAGAGAATTATACCGAAGAGAATGGAGCCGACTACATCTCGAAGATGGAGTACTCTATAGGGTCGTGAAGTATCATGATCACCCCGATAGAAAACAATTGGTACTACCGCACAGATACCGTGGCATGGTCCTGAGAGCTCTCCACGATCAACATGGGCATCTCGGGGTGGACAAGACCTATGGCCTAGTACAAGATCGGTTCTATTGGCCTCGCATGAGGGAACATGTCGAGCAACATGTAAAGACATGCAGGAGGTGTATCCAGAGGAAGACCCTGCCTGTGAGAGCTGCCCCTATGGGTCATCTGAAAAGTGCGGGACCCATGGATCTTGTGTGCATGGACTATCTCTGCATTGAGAACGACACAGCGGGAATTGGAAATGTGCTGGTGGTAACGGACCATTTCACCAGATATGCTCAAGCCTTCCCCACTAAAGATCAAAAGGCTGTGACTGTAGCCAAAGTCCTTTGGCAGAAGTATTTTATTCACTATGGATTACCCAATCGGATACACTCTGATCAAGGTAGAGATTTTGAGAGTAAGTTGATCAAGGAGCTGTTGGGCATGTTGCAGGTGCAGAAGTCCAGAACCACACCTTATCATCCGGAGGGTGATGCACAGCCAGAACGGTTCAATAGGACCCTCCTAGATATGCTAGGGACTCTCAAGCAAGTCGAGAAGCGGTCTTGGAGTAAACATGTGGAAGCCATGGTCCACGCATACAACTGTACAAGGCATGAATCTACAGGGTTCTCACCCTATATCCTAATGTTTGGAAGAGAAGCTCGATTGCCGATAGATGTCCGTTTGGGAGTGTCTCCTGATGGAACAGATTCAACTTCACACTTTCAATATGTGAGGAACCTCAAACAAAACCTTCATCGGGCCTATGAGTTGGCCACCCAAGCTGCAGCAAAAATGGAAGAACGGAACAAAAGAAGATATGATGCTAAGGTGAGATATCGGGAGATTCAAGCAGGGGATAAAGTTCTTCTCCGGAATCTAGGTGTGCCTGGAAAACACAAACTGGCTGACAGATGGAAGGATACCCTGTTTGAGGTTGTGTCCAAACTGGAAGGACTACCAGTGTACAACATTAGGGGCCCGGAGGGCCGAATAAAGGCTTGGCATAGAAACCATCTGCTTCCAGTTGTGTATGCTGATGAAGAGGAAGAGAGTAGTGAAGAACTGGAGGAAAACCCAACAGAGAGTCCTAGAAATGGGGCAGAGGAGACCCTGGGGACTCCCAGTGCAGAGGATCAGTGGTGGTCATCACCCGCTGAAGAAACACAGCAATTGCCTCCTTTAACTCCTGTGGTTTCACAAAGTCCCGGAACCTCTCCTGGGTCACTAAGTTCTCCAAGGTTGAATCCAGAAAGTCCATGTTTTGTGCCTGGAACTTCCCTTAGAGACTCTACTTCGAGGGCAGGAGTCGAAGTTCCACAGTTGATGTCCCAAGATCCTCTCCCCCAGAGAGAACTGAGACACAGCACCAGAGTGCGGCAACCCCCTAGGACCCTAGTTCATGATAATATAGGAGAGCCCAGTTATGCCCCGCTGACACAAGCCGCATCTAAAATGGACATTTTCCTACATGCACTAGCTGAAGTGGTAAATGTTAGTGACTCTTTACCCTAAATAACTAGCTAGCTAGGATGTTACTGTGCTAACTGTACTGTAGGTATGCTAAACCTTTCTCTGTTGAATTTTTGTTAAGCTCCCTGGCTAGGACTTGCCAGTGGAAGGCAAGTATTTTCAAGGGGGAGCATGTAACCCTGTGAAGTTACACAGGCTGCATTATCTGAAATGCCAAGTAGATGGCACATGGCCCCAGTATGTTGTTAATAAAACATTGAGCATTGATCACATGACTTACTGAAATCAGTGGGAGGAGTGTGGCATCATCAGTTCCTGAGAGGTTTTCCTGCACAGCTCTGGGGAAGGAGGGGCCTAAAAGGATTCTAGAAGGATGACATGCTGAGCTGAAATGGAGGACATGTGAGAGACTGTAAAAAGAGATGGAACCTGGCGGAGAGAACTTGTTTCACCCAAGATCACACCAGATGAGAGAGGGACCTGCTGGCAAAGACAAGCATTGAGCCCAGACGTTTGGTGAATCCAGTGAGAGGAGACTGCTACTGACTAGCTGGTTAATTGTGTTGTGAGGGTAAGCCAAACCTCTCCCTGTATCACCACAGGGCACCTGTCTTCTCACTCACAGTAAAGACTCTGAGGTCCCGTACAGACATTACACATCTGAGGCTGTGTCAGTGACTCTGTGGAGCAGGACTTATTAGGGCCCCAACTCTCCTATGTGCACCAACGGCCGCTAGGGTGAAGATAAGGGGGTGGGACGCAGGTGTGCTGGTGGGTGAGTGGGGAAAATCCACATTTGCATTGTTATCTGTTACGCCATTGTATTTTCCTATGTGTGTCGGTTCAATTGCTATTTACCATATAAAGTTAGTTCCAGTTAGGCTGTGTCAGTCTTATTGCACCAAGTATGTTCCCAGTGGGACCCCACATCCCTACCCCGGATGCTCCACTGGGTGGAGGCGCTGCCGCAGACATGTACCCCAGCTCCCAGATAGCGGAGGCTCAGGATCCGCCTGTCAGGCATAGTGAATTAACTAGGTTTAAGGACCCCAAAGACACTAGGGGGCATCCCCAAAACCCCGTTACACTTATACAGAGTTTTTATGTATACACCCAAATAGTCTGCAGCTTGTCAGCCTGACACATTATGGCTCAGCCAAGATAATTGTTTACAAGAAAACCAACTCAAATCACACAAAGCAAGCAATAAAATATATTAAAAAATAATGCAGAACATCTTATTGGAGTATTGAGAGGAGAACCGGCGGAGAACCACCATGGTGATGTACTAAATTCAAGTGTCTGTCGAATTCAGCAGTCCCGCTGCTTGTACCAAGCATGGATCAAAGGGTTTGATCTTGTGAATGTCCCATAGCTTAGATGATGTAGTGGTGACTGGTTTTGCTGCAAGTCTCACTGATGTATCAGACATGGAGATAACTAATGACATTAGGAACTTCTCCGCATCGGACCGTTGTGTGAGCAGAATCATCTTTTCCCTGTGAAGAACGGAAAGTCTATGACCAGGTCTACATCTGTAGGGCTTCAATGTTCCCACAGTAGCTGTGCCACTGGCTTCAGGGATCGCCGCCATGAGTTGTTCAACCTTGAGAGGTCACTGAAAAAGGAGAGGTCTGAACCCTCAAACTAGTATGTGGGTGCTTCCTGGGTGGCAGCCTACACATGCTGCTTACTCCAGATTGACTGAAAACAAACCAGTAAGTCCCTTGGCACCACATCTGGGGTTTTGGACAATTTGAAGATCGGAAAGAAATATTCAGAGAGGGTGATTTGGGCCTTGGAGGGTGATAGCAAGGAGGTCAGCAACCGCTTAAGCTAGTGAGGGACCTTAGTGTCCAGTACCTCCTCAGAGACACCTTGAATTCTGAGGTTGTGCTGCCTTCTTTTTTTTTGTAAATATATAATATATATATATAAGAAACCTTTCAATAATGCAAGATAGCGACAGTATAGGTCACGCAGGACCTGAAACAGCTGTTGTCAAGGAGGGGAGACGCCCAGGTCTCTATGATATTCGCATAGTAGCATAAACAAGCATGAGAACATACAGTAGATTAGTCATGGGGGGAGAAACGTGTCCACCATCCCCAGGTTCAACAGCATAACCGTGTACCCAAATTATTACGTGATGAACCAGTGTCTTCTCTTCTTGACATGTATACCATTATACCAAGAACACTATTTGCGCATCGTGTGTTAAATATCGCATCTTCGGGCAAGGACGTTTAGTGAATAGCTTTAGGAGGCATGGATATACATTTTCTGTTACACGGCCTTACCAATCAGTGACATTGTGTGGATGAACACAGGAGTTGCGTACAGTATCATCAGCAACAGAATTGGGCTCGATGTATGCAAGAATTATCTGGGTGTGGCAGTGAGACATGTAAGTCTCCATGATAATAAAACGTGAACAGCCCGGATATACACTAATTGTATATGGTGAACAGAAATCAGAGTGGTTGTAGGCGAAGCGGGTCACAGGCCAGCGGTGTAGGCGGGTTCGCGATCCACCCTAGGGTGATCACGTATCCTCTATTGTGTGGGAGTGGTGTAATGTGATCGGGACATGGGTCGTTGCTAAAGTCGCAGTCATCTGGTATGCTATCGAGTATCTGTGCAGCGGGGTTTATGTTTAGATCCCCCCAGGGCTACAGTCGTGTGGGTTAGTTTCTAAGTGGTGGTCATGAGCCCGTATGAGGGACTACCCCGACCCTTTCTCGGTGGTGCGTTCGGCCAAGGGTGAGGGCACTAGCTAATTCGGCAGGATACCCGGTTCGCGGGTGGCCCCAGTCCAGCGGTGCATGTTGTTGTTGCTGACAGTGGTATTGTCTGGTGTAGGTTTCTCCTTTATGTCCTTATTGTGTGTAGTGGTGTTAGTGCAAGGTGTGTATGATATAAGTCCACGAGGTGCAGAGCTGTATGCCAGAGGTGTGTGTCATCTCTCATATCTATGAGTTCGGTGTAGGAGCGTGTATCAAATCCAATCTCAAGTCTCTAAGAATACGGGTAACTATCGGTAACCCGTGAGTTGTGCTGCCTTCTGGCATCTTCCAGTGCTGCCACCTTGCCCTCCATAAGTGAGTTAACTTGTTTAGACTTCTCTACCACCAAGTGCAGGTCTGCTTGTTTGCCTTTCATAGTATCCCCTTCTTCCTCCACATCCTGTATCAGGGCCGTTATAGCACTCATGTCTTTCTAGACGAGCGCAATGTCTGCAGCAGACATAACCTTGAGTTCTGTGAGGAAGTTTTGGATATCTGCATTGATCGCCAGCAATTGCTCCAGGGCAGTAAGTGGACTCGCCTGGGTCCCTCGCTGCCCAACATGAGCCATAGGTTCATCTGGTTCACTTTAGTCGGAAGTGTTGTTGGAAACTTCCCGTGCGGACCCCGTGTTGACAGGACATGGCTGCAGAGTCACATGAAGTAAAGTGCCAATATCTTTGGAAGCGTTGGTGGCTTCACCTCGGTGAGGTTGGGATATTCTTCCCCTGATGTTCAGATCAGAGCATAAAATTATAGTATCTCTCGGGAGCTCTTATCACGCACGTCTGCTGTAGTTCGTTCCTAGCTTTCAATGTTTTATTGAATGGAGTAATGTGCAGAGAAGGTGATTTCAAATGTTACCTGTATATACCTACTGAGGGCTGTATGAATAACGTGACACAAGTGTATTCATTTAACTCCAAATTTTAATGAATTAATATCCATTCTGCAAAATTAAGGGTTATATAGATGACCTGGAAAATTTCTAAAATTTAGCAATAATTACAGCAGAATTTTGCCATGGATTTTATTGTCACAGTTTAGAGAAGTGGAAGAGTTCCTGAGAGTCTAGCTTTGGTGACTGGGTCTGAAGTGCTCCAGAGTCCCCTGTGGCACCGAGGAAGCAGACTTGGCGGAAGGTACTATGTCAGAGTACTTGAGCTCCATCACAAATCTACCAAATTCAGACTCATTTCATAGGATGGCTGATAACGAAAATCCAATTATCAGTTTCAGACGTTTCAGAGTTTCAGAATATGATGAGAACATTGTCTGATAGATACACAAGAGAAAGACGATACTGTAGCCCTGAAGCAAAGATTAAAAAATAGAAACCTAACACCTGCAGTGTAAAAAAAGACCCAAAACATAGACACAAACCAAAGGATAACTAACAAGCGCGTAATATCTGCAAAAAGACCCTTAAGCTCCGTCACTCAGTTCCATTATCTATTATCAATAAGCAGAGTCCTTGCTGCTTCCTCCTGATTCTGTACGATTAATTGTGATATTATGACATAAATGGCGGCATGATTTGTCTTCTTATTTTAATGGTGAGTGAGGTTATGTTAAAGAATCATTAGTAATAGTGAAAAATCCAGATTTTTGGGGTTTTTAATCCTTTTCAGGCCAGCAAACATATCTCCAGCAGCTCACATGCAAAAAGTATTTGAAAAAAAGTAAAATTCAGATTAATAATTAGTTTTTTTTCTTAAAATGCAAAAGTTATAGACAGCCATTTGTGTTTTATAAAGTAGAATGGAGGTTCTCTCCAAACAAAAAAAAAAATCCATATCTTCCGTGCTAGTAAATCAAGTTTATTCTTCTATAAAGTGTCCCTTTAAGTCCTCCTCCAGTGACTGTCACGTGGTGTGGAAGCCCACATAGGAAAGCAATGTCTCTATGCTCTCCTATGGGGAAGTACATTTGGTCCTCAGTACTCCTCTATGAGGAGCATTGGATTGGACCATTATGGAGGAGGCCATGCATTGTCCGTGACTTTGTGGAAGAGATGAATAGTGCCAAGGGAGTCTATGTGTTGGAAAAGGTGTGTAAAACTTTATTTTTCTAATATTTGTGTGATACAGTGGGGGGGGGGGGGGGGGGGAGAATTAAATCAGAAATGATATTGTACATATTTACAAAACAATTATCCTGAGTGTAGTTATAATGTCTGTATATGAAATTCTGGTAGTTATACCCAAATATAGGGATAATGAACACAGAGTAAGGTAGTACAGGCTGTAGCTCAGTCAGTTCAGGATAATAAAAAGACCTTCTGTAGCAGACCAGTGGCATAAGGAGAATAGAAAAAAATCTAAATCTAAACTCCAAACAAAGGCATAAGGGGACGTCTCCCTCTCTTTTGAAAAAAAAAAAAAAGTAGTATATAACAATGTGCTGTGATGCCATAGAAATACTAAGATATCAGAAAATGCTAGTAATACAGGCTAAATGGTCTAAAAAAGTCCAGCAATGTAGTGTGTAACTGAGCTCCCTGTACCCCTGACGGTGTACCTCCACCAAGGACCGCTTCCTAGCTGGAACAGGGGACAAACCTCAGCACTCTTGCCCACAGTCGCCGTGGCTTGACTGAGGTCCTGGAATCGCTCCCTCCTGGAGCCGAATGGGAAATTTGCTCTAGACACTCCCAGGCACTGGACGACACTCAGTCCTGAGAGCTCTAGTCCTTACAAGGACTTTCCCTGTGGTATCCTTTACACCGGAACAGTGATTAAAGAGTAGCCCTTTCCCCTCCCAGTAACCAGAGGACACATAGTTCTGGGAGTACAAGCTGGAATACGTTTAATCTGGCCAGATGGCCTGCTTTTATAAATTTTCAAATACAGTTGAGCACACCCATGACACTCCCACAGGAAACAGGATAATTCCTCCCCTATGCCTGGGAGATAATTGAGTTAGGAACTGTACAAAACTCAATTATCTCCAGGCACAAAAAAACATACATTTCACAACCACCCCAAAAGTACCTTAAAAATACATTAATAAAAAACAAAAATAAAATACAACCCCTGATAGCCCCGATCTGGGTGACTAACATATCCAAAAATCATCCAGATCGGTTCAGGGGTTCGGGAATTTCCTGGAAGTCTTGATTTGACCGACCGCACACGAGGCTTCTGCCCAAAACAGTTCCATAAAATCAGAGCTAGCAGTCGGTCTAGTTCGGTAGTTTACAACCGAACAAACTACCGAACAGAATCCATTGACATACCGTGGAGCTTGTTCCCTTCATCCAGACGAACGATCCTACCGAACAGTGTTCTTCTAAGTTATATAAAAACCGAACACAGGCGATCATGGAAGTCCAGTGGTGTTCGGGAGTTTGAGTGTCCGATTTTAGTTCCATGAACTCAACGACCAAACACCGCTGCCTATGTTCGTGCGAACGAGATGGTCGCCACCTTGTGGTGGTCCATAGGAAATGCGGCCACCCAGGCGAACACTTAGAACACTGCGGTTAGGATCGTTACAATATATCCATAAGGCTTAACAAGCTCCCGGGTGGTCCATAGTTCGTGCGGCTGTTTAGTTCTCGAACAGCAGAGGAGAATTACATGAACCAAGCCAGTAAAATAGTCTTTTACAGGTATTCCTGCAGGGCCCATAGTCAGTGGGCAGGAGGATGGCAAGCAGGCTTCTCCATGAGCTTGTGGCAAACTCACGTAGGAAGGGAAGTTTGTCACAAAGTGGGCACAAAAAGTAACATTGTATTAGCCAATAGTCGCTGCCAAACAATGTAGCCAATACATGTCTGTAGCGATAGGAGTCATAGCAGGGAGAGGAAAAGTATATACTAATTCTGTGCCTTCAAGGGCACCCCTTAACCCAAAATGCCTGTTACTCCTAAATGGATGTATAAGAAATGCCTTCCACCCCTAGAACAGATATAATGAAAGAAAGCTGGAGATTGTAATGAGAGCCGTTTTTACAGTGATACAGTGGCTATGAAGTGTTCTTGTCAGAACCCCTGACGCATGTTTCGCCAATCTGGCTCATCAGAGACAGGTCTCTTTTTTCTCATTTATTCTCTAGTGACTAGTCTCACTAAGGGTTACCCCCCGCTTCAGGAGGTTAATAATTACATTACCTTTCTTTACTCTTTTATAGTCCTGACTCATTTGTGGTTTCATGTAGAGGGGTCTCCAGGGTGGGCTACTGTCACATTGTAGAATATCATCGGTACTAAGTCTAAATATATACAGTAGACAAACTATTAATCAACATGTCTCCTTTGTCCAACATGTAATTCTTTCATGATGCCCTTAGACATGGTTTGTCAAGTTCCACTTATGCTCACTCATAATTTCATTAAAAAAGAGGCAGGGTTCACTAGGAGTGTATCCCCATAAGCATGTTTACATTGATATAGTTATGCTCTTGTTCCTTCAAACCTTACATTCCTGAGTGTCTGTATGTCCCAACACTTCTCTAATTGTCAATTGGGTCTGGTTACTCTGTGTTGTTTATACTCTAACTCTTATGCAACGAACCATGGGCTTATTTTGTATTTTCTATTTTTGGAACTTTATATTATTTGTATTGTATTACATTGTTGTTTCTTTTGAGACATCTATATTTATGTGAGGTTTTCAAGCTCCTGGATATTTTATCATACTGTTCTAGTGACATTCTTATGTATACTCTAGCCACTGCCTATGTGTGTGTGTCAAAATAAAAATATGTGCCTCTCATTTTGTAATAAACTTTAAGGCCCCTCCTCCTCTTTGGTGGTTGTTTGAGAAGTTTTCTATAGAGAATCTAGGCATGTCAAAAAAGTGGGGCAGACTTGCAATCTGTCCTCTTGCAGCAGGTTTTGCACATGCCTAGTCTCCTATAAGAATGAATTCAGTGGTCTCCTATTGCGTTGTCATTTGGGCAGCAGAACAAGCTGCACATGAATGGAATCATTTTATTGGCCTCTCTATACAAGGGCCATCATTAGCTGATGGCACCAGGGGGTGGGGTTAGATAGAGAGGCAAAAAGCTATCTTGGAAGTAGCACAGAGAGGGCAATAACCTCAGTTTGTGACTGAGGACAAAGGGGTATTGTCACGGGTTTGTGAGTCTATTGTGGTTATTCCTTCAATCCTCCACTAGTCCTAATTCCAGATGTGCTGAATATGGTGGTAATATTATCGTTGTGTAAAATTTCTCCGATATAAAGGACGCAACCAGTCGTATTGGGTAAAAGCAGCAATCTGAACTTTATTAGGCCACACTCGGCTTCTTATGCAGTGCCCCTAACATGGGGTTTTCTAACACAAAATCACAGGGATTTCCTTCCCACAAGCCATTGTGTTTGAGAGATAATTGAGCTCCAATTAAGCTAATTCAATTATCTCTCAAATAGGAAAACTTACATACAATTTTTACACATCACTAAATTACATGACAACAGCATCGGAACCCCACAAAAATGATATTCTCGATCTGAGCGCACAACATATCCAAAAAACGCTCAGATCGGTTCAGTAAAATGAAAGTTATGTCCGTGCATATATGAACTGGCAGAGGTGGTATTGTCAATTTCAAAAGGGGTTAATTTGATTGTATGGGAGGTCAAAGCTTAGAACCTAAATTCCTCTTTGAAACTGGCGCCCCAGCAGAGCTACTCTCTAAGGTGTGAGAAGTCACACATAAGTGGCCTGGAAGTCTGGTTTCAGTATAAACTAACTCTCTCATTTGCCATATATCTTGATTCCCTCATAGATAAGGAGTCATTTGATATGAACAAGCCTTGTGTTCCAATATCATATCCAAAAGAGACATTAATACCTATCCACAGATTAATACTCAGACCTCATTTTTATCTTATACTACAGGGCCGTTGAATGCTTCAATCTGATTGGTTGACAAACGTTCTAAGGTGTGCATTATTTTCAGGGAGATGCACGGCTAAAGTAGTTCCAGACAGGTCTTTACCGCATTACGTAAGAAATTAGTCCTACATACAAGATTGAGTTAATGACAAAAACTTGACAAACGGCTTGAAATACATCATCTGAACAATGTTTCGAGGTGTGATAACTCGGAATAATGGACTCCAGGCCGTTGAATTATTATTAAAAAATAATGCACGTTGAATTATTATAAAAAAATAATGCACACCCGAGGTGTAACGGCCACTCCGCTTCGTGTCATTACCACTTCGGGTGTGCATTATTTTTCTAATAATTCAACAGCCTGTCGTCAATTATTCCTTACATATTTAGAATGGGAGTAGCACAATCTTCCAATCAAGCCTAAACATGATTTGCGAACTAGGGGACCCCACAGAATCTGTTCGGTAACCGAACAGAAGGGAGCTATTTAATTTGAATGCAGGGAAACATTAGACGATACAAAGTATAATTAAGGGAACTCGTACGAGGAGTCCCATCTCCCATGACAGGGATTTACATAAATATATATATTGCACATGATGTCCCCAGTGCTCCTTTATGAGGAAGGAGCATTGGCTTGGACCACTGACAAGGAAGTCATGCCTCCTTGATGATGTTGTGAGAGGTGGAGATATGTGCAGGAAAAGTGGGGAGTCTTGAATCTAACTAGTGACAGGGTCACTGTAGTGTTAGAAATACAGGAATGCTGTCACTTCGGCCCAGGCATCACTATAGGGAACACTTTGGAGCAGTGCTAGACAATGAAGATAAGAGCAGTCCACTAGACAACTGGGATAGGATCCACAACTGCTCTTACCAAAGGTGGGGAGGCTGGATGGCCCTTAAAAAAAAAAAAAAAAAAAAAGGCAAAAATACTCTATTATATTTAGATTTACTTTATGAGTGTGTGTGAGAGAATGTGTATGTGTGTGAGCATATGTGTGTCAGTGAGTGTGTGTTAGTTTGTGTCAATATAAGTGAGAGTGCATGTCTGTCATTGAGTGTGTATGTCAGTGTGTGTTAGTATCAGTGAGAAAGTGTGTCTGTCAGTAAGTGTGTGTTGGTTACACAGTGTGTGCCATGAGTGTGTGTATGGGTGTCTGTTAGTGATTGTGTGTCAGTGTGTTTATGTCAGTGTGTCCATATCAGTGAGAGTGTGTGTTTGTCAGTGAAAGTGTGTGTTGTTTAAACACTATGTGTGCCATTGATTGCATGTATTGGTCAGTGATAGTGTGTGTGCTTAAAACGATAAAAATGTTTTGTGGTGGAATCTCGGTAAAAATAAATTTAGTAGGCCGAGATTACCACGTGGCATGTGTACGTGCATATGCTGACGTATCGATCAGTTGGTTGCACGAGGCAAGATACGATCAGTAGTGTACGGAGCATGTGCAAGAATACAGGATATAGTATTCCCCTCCTCCATTGTGCTGGACAAGCCATGCGGTCAAACAGGAAGTTAATTCTTATTTGTGTTGATTGGTTAAGAGAATGTGCGGGTGGAGCTTAATATGGGAGGAGTTATATGCCTATATAAGGAGCCTGCACTATTGTCCGGGGCTCAGAACTTGTGGTATTTTGGTGACGCTAGTCCCTCTGAGTCCCGATCGGTGATCCAATAAAGAATCTCTTCCTTCCTGAAGAAACCTGTGTCCATCTCTCTGTGCTTGGCTTCCGTCAGTTTCTCCGGTATCATTTGGTGCATTGGCCGGGAAGCTCATCGTTCAACGGTAGCTGAGAGGCAGAGGCGTGAGACGGTCTATCTTTGCCCACGTTCTCTACGGCTGCACCCCTGAACTTCTGCGTGGACCTCCCTTTGTCTCGGCGCCACTGGGCCGTTGTCCAGGAGATCATCGGCCTCTACGTGAGAAGTGCTGGGGTGTCCCCGTCGATGAGTGTGAACTCAGGTTCAGGAACGAGGAGGTAAGACAACTGCTGTTTTAGACGGCAGGACCCACTAGGGGTATGCCGATTGTGCGGTAGGCCCAAAGGGGTTTTGAATCTGTGTATCTGCCCCCTCTGTCGGAGGGAAGGAGCGAAGGCGCACCGCTCGATCGAACGCTCTTTAGTCAGACCGTTTGATTCTGTTAGTCAGGCGGGGCTCTGGTGTAAATAGCCCTAGCCGGACACCGGTGTCTTGTCTAGACTAGCGTTCTAGGGTGTACATTTTGTTCGCTAGGTCGGAGGGACCGGGAGACTAAGCGGCGTCTGTGTAAATTCGGTTCGCTAGTTCTCATCCTATCTGGGCTAAGTGGGAAGGCGTGTAAATTTGGAACCCACTAGACTTTTGATAGTGCGACTAAGAGGCGTCTGTGTAAATTCGGTCCTCTAGCTCGCTATATATGTGGTGATTGGGCAGTGTGGCTAACCAAAACGTATGTAGATTGTTTTAGGTAGTCCATCAAGGTACTGGCCAATAGTTTAGTTGGGAATTGTAAATGTGTTAACGATTGTTTAGTAAAGTGTATATCTTGTTAGATAGCGCGAGCTCAGCCGTCTAGCGAGAGTGTTAATAGTGTGTTGCTGTATTATAGTGCTCGGTACCATAACCCTGTATATTTACTGACACTGTATATAAGTACTAATCACTGTCGTCCATTGCATGTTTTAACACCATAACCACTAATAATTGTATTGTGACCTTAACTTGTGCTTTGACCTATGCTAACCGTACTGTAACCGCTATTTGTAAAAGACGATGTTACTGGGGTGTGTTATAGACGGGTAATTCGTATATAGAGAATTATAGCGTGGGTGACTGTATAGTTACGCCAAAGGGCATAATATTGATTATATAGTGACTGGTGTAACAGCTGTGTGTGTACGGGAATTCCCTGAGTGTTTATTGTTATTGTGTACGTTTCACTTGGTAACCGTACCACGTGGTGCTGTTGCCAGAGGAAACGGGTGTGACTGTTGAATAGTACGCGTGTATAGTATTCGTTGTCGACGACGTTCCATTGTTAAGTATGGGTGCGTCGCAGTCAACGATTCCGGATCCCTTAGGTTGTATGGTGAAGAATTTTAAAAAGGGATTCAAAACTTGTGATTTTGGGGTTAAGATGTCTCCTGTACGTTTAGTTACTTTGTGCAATAGGGAGTGGCCTACTTTGGTTGCGGCATGGCCGCCACGTGGCAGTTTGGATCCAACTCTGGTACAGCGCTTACACGTGGCTGTATCGGGTAGGCCTGAACTTTACGGCCAGTTTCCTTATATTGACTGTTGGAGACAGGCCGTAAATGACTCGCCAAAATGGCTCCAGACATGCCACGAGGAGCAGTGTCGCCTCATGGTAGCTAGGACTTGTTCGTCCACTAGGACTAAATCTCCCCTACTAAATCTCCCCTTCCGGAACCAGAACCCACCCCCATTAGAAACGAATATCCTGATTTGGCGCCACTTCAGACTTCCGGTCAAGCTTCATCTAGCTCGGCTCGAAGTGTTTTATTTACGACCTTTTCCCAAAACCAACCTCCCACATCCCCATACCCTATCTCTCCCCGACCGGAACCCATGACTGACGCCTCTCTACGTAGCCCCATCCAAACCCGACAGTTGACTGGTGCCCAACAATTAAAGCACTATCAGATGCCTCTTCGTCTGAATCCCGGGTCAGCTTATATCGATGCCGCAGGTCAAATGGCACACGCTGACCCAGTCTTCGTATATGTCCCATTTACCACAACCGATCTTTTAAACTGGAAGACCCATAATTCCTCGTATACTGAGAAACCACAAGCTATGACTGATCTGTTCACCTCAATAGTACAGACGCATAATCCGACATGGGCTGATTGCCAGCAGTTACTAATGACTTTATTTAACAATGAGGAAAGGACAAGAATAAATCAAGCAGCCATAAAAGCACTAGAGGATAGAGCCCGTGCTTTGAACCAAGCTAATCCAGCAGCATGGGCCGCAACACATTATCCCAACACCGATCCCGATTGGAATGTAAATGGTGCTGATATGGTTCAACTCAGAGCCTATAGAGACGCTATAATTGCTGGCATGAAAGCAGGAGGAAAGAAAGCCATTAACATGTCGAAGACAGTTGAGGTGATCCAGAAAAGCGATGAAGCGCCCAGTGTCTTTTATGACCGATTATTGGAGGCATACCGCTTGTATACCCCCTTTAATCCGGAAGACGCAGATAATTCCCGAATGGTTAACTCCGCCTTTGTCAGCCAAGCATACGGAGATATTAAGCGCAAGCTACAAAAGTTAGAAGGGTTTGCAGGTATGTCCATCACCCAACTAATGGAGGTAGCAAATAAGGTTTATATGAACAGGGATACAGAAAGTAAGAAAGAGGAAGAGCGCAAGATGCGTAAAAAGGCTGATATGCTAGCGGTAGCGATCGCAGGCGTAGATAGACGGGGCCCAGATAGAGGCGATAGTAAGTGGAATGAGGAACCTCTAAGTAGAAATCAGTGCGCCTACTGTAAGGAAGAAGGGCATTGGAGAAATGAGTGTCTGCGAAGAGAACAGTCTGAGAGAGACAGACCTAGGTCAGGTTACGGAAACTTTAGAGGCAGAGCGAGAGGTAGAGGAGGCCCCGGAGGGAGTAATGGTTATAGAGGGAGTAATGGGAACAGAGGAAGTGTTAGGGAAGACAGGTATATTCCAGCAGCGCAAAGGTCCCGCGATAGAGAAGGTAGGGACTTTGTAGGATTGGCTGACACGGTCATGGAGGACTATTGATACCGACCGGGCTCCATCCCCCTTGGTCGAGCGGAGCCTATGGTCGATGTATCAATAGGGGGAAAAAGGAGTGCGTTCATGATCGACACTGGTGCTGAACATTCAGTGGTGACTAATCTAGTTGCTCCTCCATCTGGAAGGACTATTACTGTGATAGGAGCAACTGGAAGAAGTGCTGAAAAACCGGTTCTTAAAAGTCGACTCTGTACATTGGGAGGCCACGTAGTAAAACATCAATTCCTTTATATGCCTGAATGTCCAGTCCAATTGCTGGGACGTGATATGCTATCAAAATTACAAGCGCAGATTACGTTCCTACCAAATGGAACAACATCCTTAAAGTTTAATGGACCTTCAGGTATTATGACTGTATCCGTACCAAAGGAAGAAGAGTGGCGACTTTATACAGTGTTGACTAGCCAAAACCCTAGGAGTGATGAGACATTATTTAACATACCAGGAGTTTGGGCAGAGAACAACCCACCAGGACTGGCCCGCAATATTCCACCTATAAAAATTGAACTGAAACTTGGGGTTTATCCAGTGAGCCTAAGACAATACCACATCCCGCAGAAGGCTAAGAAGAACATTCAATCCTATCTGGATAAGTTCATACGGTATGGTATCCTAAAATTCTGTACTTCCCCCTGGAACACCCCATTGCTGCCTGTTCAAAAGCCCGGTACAGATGAGTATCGACCTGTGCAGGACTTGAGAGCAGTCAATGATGCGGTTGTTAGTATACATCCAGTTGTACCCAATCCATATAACCTGCTTGCTTTAATTCCGGGCGGGGCTACTTACTTCACAGTCTTAGACCTCAAAGATGCCTTCTTTTGCCTCCGAATTGCCGCAGAAAGTCAATGTATTTTCGCTTTCCAATGGGAGAACGCTGTAACGGGCTCAAAACGCCAAATGACTTGGACAAGACTACCCCAAGGGTTTAAAAATTCACCTACCCTATTTGGTTCAGCTCTAAGTCAAGATCTACTGGATTTCGAGTCCATCCCAGGAGAGTGTGTATTGTTACAGTATGTAGATGACTTGTTGATAGCAGCAGTTACAAAAGAAAAATGTCAGCAAGCAACGCACGATCTACTACACATTCTCTGGAAGGCAGGATACAAGGTGTCTAGAAAGAAGGCTCAGTTGTGTTTGCCAACTGTCAAGTATCTGGGATTCCATATCTCTGAAGGTCAAAGGATTATGGGGCCAGAGAGAAAAGAAGCTGTCTGCCAAATACCAATACCCAAGAATAGAAGACAAGTGCGAGAATTCTTGGGGGCAGCAGGCTTCTGTAGGATATGGATTCCCAGCTATGCGATACTGGCAAAACCTCTGTACGCAGCCATCAAAGGTACAGAGCACGACCCCTTCTTATGGACTCAAGAACAGCAAACGGCTTTTGAAGATGTGAAGAAGGCTTTGATGAGTGCCCCAGCATTAGGTCTACCTGATCACACACGACCATTCTACCTGTATGTACATGAGCAAAGAAGAATGGCTGTGGGAGTATTGACACAGTACTTGGGATCATGGCAAAGACCTGTTGCCTACATGTCTAAGCAGCTGGATGCAGTGGCCAGCGGACTTCCACCTTGTCTAAGAGCCGTAGCTGCAGCCGCCCTGCTAGTAGCTGAAGCCGATAAACTCACTCTGGGTCAAGAACTTTATGTACGAGTCCCACATGCAGTACAGACGTTGTTGGATTACAAAGGAAATCATTGGTTTAGTAACAGCCGTATGACCAAGTATCAAGCAATGTTGTGTGAAAACCCAAGAGTGCATTTAGAGACTGTAAACACCTTAAATCCAGCTACCCTTTTGCCGCAACCTACTGAAAGTCAACATGATTGTTTGGAAGTAATGGATGAAGTATTCTCAAGTAGACCAGATCTTCGTGATTTTCCCATCCAGAACCCCGATGTTCAATATTACACCGACGGCAGTAGTTATGTGAAAGAAGGGATCCGCTATGCAGGATATGCAGTAACAACAATAGACAAGGTGATAGAAGCTCGGCCACTGGCAAAAGGAACATCAGCACAAAAGGCAGAATTGATAGCACTAACACGAGCGTTACAATTGGCTGAAGGTTTAAGAGTAAATATCTATACGGACTCTAAGTATGCGTTTTTAACCACTCATGCCCACGGAGCTTTGTATAAAGAAAGAGGACTACTGAATTCAGAAGGCAAAGAAATCAAGTACGCAGCTGAAATCCTACAACTATTGGAAGCAGTGTGGGAGCCGAAAGAAGTCGGTATTATACATTGTCGAGCGCATCTGAGAGGAGATGGTGATGTAACCAAAGGAAATCGGATGGCAGATAGTGCAGCTAAGCGTGCTGCTGAATCAGGAAGACAGGAGTATGTGGGGCATATAGCTGCTCTAATACCAACCCCACTGTCCCAATGGACTCCAGTTTATACAACTCAAGAAGAGGAGGGGTTAAAGACTGAACCGGGAAAGTATTTGGAGAACAAGTGGTATCAGCTAGAAGATGGAAGAATAGTCATACCAGCATCACTAGCAGTAGAAATTGTCCAGAACTATCATAACGGGACACATTCTGGGAGAGACAGTACAGAAGAATCTCTCAGAAAACATTTCTACATACCAAGATTGTCCAACTTGACTCAGGCCATTGTACGTAGATGTGTAACGTGTGCTAAAAATAATGCAAGACAAGGACCAGTAAAGCCACCAGGAGTCCAGTTTATGGGGGGACTCCCCATGTCCGATCTACAAATAGACTTTACAGTGATGCCTAAATCGGGTGGACATCGTTACCTGTTGGTAATTGTGTGCACCTATTCAGGCTGGGTAGAAGCATGTCCTACTCGTACAGAGAAAGCAGGAGAAGTTGTGAGATTCCTGCTACGAGAAATAATACCCCGATATGGACTACCCTGTTCTATAGGATCGGACAATGGTCCAGCTTTTGTTCACCAGTGCCTACAACAACTGACTCATATGCTTGGTATAAAGTGGAGGCTTCATACTGCATATAGACCCCAGAGTTCTGGTAAGGTAGAGAGAATGAATAGAACTATTAAGAACCAGTTGGCTAAAATGTGTCAGGAAACCCAACTTAAGTGGAACGTTCTTTTACCCATAGCTTTATTGCGAATCCGCAGTACCCCTACCAGAAGGATGGGCCTCTCTCCTTTTGAAATCATGTATGGGCGACCACCTCCCGTACTTGGTAACTTAAGGGGGGATTTGAGTCAGTTGGGAGAAGGAATTACCCGGCAGCAGGTTGTAGAGTTGGGTAAGACTATGGAGGAGGTACAGAAATGGGTACAAGATAGATTACCTGTGAATATTTATCCCCCTGTTCATAGTTATCATCCAGGAGATCAAGTGTGGATTAAAGAGTGGAATAATGTACCGTTAGGGCCCAAGTGGAGAGGTCCTTATGTTGTTCTTTTGTCTACCCCTACAGCGATAAAAGTAGCCGAAGTGACTCCGTGGATACATCACTCCAGGGTTAAGCCAGCAGCAGTCGATTCTTGGCAAGTTACAGCAGATCCAGAGAATCCCTGCAAGATCCGGTTGAAACGCACTACTCAGTCGGAGTAACGAGGAATTATTGTGGATTACAAATTTTATTGTTACAGGTGTGAGTGAGAAGGCCATAATAAAGCCTGTCCGCTTACCAACACATAGTGTATAAGCCAGGAAAGTCTCGAAGGGACACCTGTGAAGACGAGCAGAACTCCATTCCCTGCAGCCCTCACATCCTGGAAGCTGAGGTTCCATCGCACGGACGAAGACTGAGGATGACGGCGAAAGATGTGCTTTTGATTGTGTTTATTTATATGTGTTTTTATATTCAGGAAGGTAGAGGTACCGACACTCCTAGCTGTGAGGTATGCATTAAGACTACGAGAACAGGTAACCATATTTCCCAAACCCTAATTTGGCATTCACAATACGAATGTAAAGGAGAGGTATCAAGATGTAGATACCTAAATATAGACTATAGTGTGTGCCATTTAGGAGTAGGAGAACCTAAGTGCTTCAGTCCAGAGTATCAACCTCGTACAATTTGGTTGACTCTCAGGAATGGAGATCCTCAGGGGACCCTAATTAATAAGACGGTGTTAGAATCCGTATATTCTTCGGGTGTTCTGCTATTTGATGCATGTAAGGCGATATCAAGTGGTAGAAAGCCGTGGAATGTATGTGGGGATCTTAGATGGGAGAGGACGTATGGATCTAACGATAAATATATTTGTCCCAGTAGTAAAAATAAATATGTGAGTCCTAGATGCCCAAATAAAGACTATAACTTTTGCCCATATTGGTCTTGTGTGGGGTGGGCGACTTGGGGACAGACAGTAGATAAAGACATGATAGTGACTAAGTTGCCGACTAGCCCTTATTGTAAGTCTATGGAATGCAACCCAGTCCATATACTTATTAATAACCCCGACAAGTTCTTAGATAAGTATGGCAATTTATTTGGGTTTCAAATATACGGGACGGGTTTAGATCCTGGGACATTATTGTTTATAGGAATAGAGACTGATACGGTATCCTCCCAGACTCATCAAGTATACCATTCCTTTTATGAAGAGATGAGTATAGATAATAAGATCCCCCATAATGCTAAGAACCTGTTCATTGACCTAGCTGAGAGTATTGCCGGTAGTCTTAATGTTACCAACTGCTATGTGTGTGGAGGTACTAACATGGGAGACCAATGGCCTTGGGAAGCAAAGGAGGTAATGTCCGGTTCTGAGGCAGTTGACCAACTAATATCTACACAAGCCGATTATCATTTGAGTGTTAGAGGTAAATCTGAGTGGAGATTAAAGACCTCCATCATAGGTTATGTTTGCATAGCAAGGAAAGGAATAATGTATAATACTTCTGTAGGAGAATTAACTTGTCTAGGGCAAAAAGCTTATGATGATGATACAAAGAATACAACTTGGTGGTCGGCTTCAAATGTCTCAGAACCATCTAACCCGTTTGCTAGATATGCCAGTTTAAAGGATGTGTGGTTTGATTTATCCATCACATCTACCTGGAGAGCCCCAGCAAATTTGTACTGGATCTGTGGTAAGAAGGCCTATTCGGAGCTGCCACAGGACTGGGAAGGGGCATGTGTGTTGGGTATGCTCAAACCATCCTTCTTCTTGTTACCTATTGAAACAGGTGAGACTTTAGGTGTTAAAGTGTATGATGTGAATCATAGGAAGAAAAGGGGACCCTTAGAGATAGGCACCTGGGAAGATAATGAATGGCCTCCCCAGCGTATCATAGATTATTATGGGCCAGCCACGTGGGCAGAAGATGGTACCTTTGGTTATAGAACCCCTATTTATATGCTCAACCGCATTATAAGATTACAGGCGGTGGTTGAGATTATCACTAACGAAACATCACAAGCGCTCAATCTCCTAGTGAAACATAATACCAGGATGAGGACAGCAGTATACCAGAATAGATTAGCCTTGGATTACCTTTTGGCAGTAGAGGGAGGTGTATGTGGGAAGTTTAACCTAAGCAATTGCTGTCTTCAAATAGATGACGAAGGGCAAGCAATAGCTGAGCTTACTAGCCATATGGTTAAACTAGCGCATGTGCCTACTCAGGTATGGAAAGGGTATAATCCAAGTAGTTGGTTTGGTAGCTGGTATGAGTGGTTTGGAGGGCTTAAGGCAGTGGTAGGTGGAGTCCTACTGATTTTACTGTTGTGTCTACTCCTACCGTGTCTTATACCCTTAGTAGTTAGGTCTGTGCAAAGCCTGATAGGAAGTATAGCAGAGAGGAAGGCTGCCGCACAGATAATGGCGATATATAAGTATAAGGCTCTAGATCAAGGAGAACCAATGCAGGAAGATGAGTGTTAAAAGATTCACATCATAAGATAAGTCTGGTCTGTTTCAAGGTAACTTGCGGTGTAAGCAAAACTAAGGTTAAGTGATGCCTCAAGTAATTGTAAAATATCAAGAGGCATCAAAGGGGGGAATGTGGTGGAATCTCGGTAAAAATAAATTTAGTAGGCCGAGATTACCACGTGGCATGTGTACGTGCATATGCTGACGTATCGATCAGTTGGTTGCACGAGGCAAGATACGATCAGTAGTGTACGGAGCATGTGCAAGAATACAGGATATAGTATTCCCCTCCTCCATTGTGCTGGACAAGCCATGCGGTCAAACAGGAAGTTAATTCTTATTTGTGTTGATTGGTTAAGAGAATGTGCGGGTGGAGCTTAATATGGGAGGAGTTATATGCCTATATAAGGAGCCTGCACTATTGTCCGGGGCTCAGAACTTGTGGTATTTTGGTGACGCTAGTCCCTCTGAGTCCCGATCGGTGATCCAATAAAGAATCTCTTCCTTCCTGAAGAAACCTGTGTCCATCTCTCTGTGCTTGGCTTCCGTCAGTTTCTCCGGTATCAGTTTAATCAAAAAATAGTTTCACGTGATTTGTAGTAATATGCATATATGTGTGTGTGTATATATACATGTATTATTAATAAATGTATTATATTCAAATGTATATGAGATAGGTGTATATTAAATAGTTTAAATTCTGTCTGTACATTTGTGCTAGAATAATGCTAGCGTATATATAGATTTGAGTTTAAATCTCTTAAAACCTGTGGTCCCTCCACTACCTGTCAATGAAATCTTCAACATTAGATGCTGGCACACAGGGTCTAAGGTCAAATGTTGAATGACAGGTGATTCTCTTGCTCCCTGTCACTCTCTCACGCTTACTGGGGGGTATGGGATACATTGACGCCAATGTGCTTGCAGTAAAGCAAGCATGCTAGCCTCAGCATGGGTTAATGTACACAAGCAGGGCCAATCACTTCACATTCACACGCAAACACACCCCATATACAAACACACCCCAACAACTCCTCACAATCCTAGGCACACATGACACGCACCCCTATGATTATGATATAATATAATCCTCCGCTGTACTCTCTCTGGCAGTTAAAGGTACACTATGGGCAGCCAATGTTCCTTTCATAGGTCCTAGCCTAAAACCCTGGAATCCTCACAAAACCCCAAATAATCCAGCTCTGTTGGCTGAGTGTGATTGGAGTTTATACGTCAAGCAGCAATATAGTAAACATTAAGCTTTATTTACCAAAGGGCAAATTTCCAGGAATTTAAAGTTCATAATTTGGTCAAAAAGAGCTGGTTTTGAAACATATTCCAAGTCAGTTCTGCTCATGCAGTTTATTTTGCCTTTAATTTTGAAATTCACCATAAATTCACTTTGAATTCCTGACAATAGTTATAGTGAGATTGTTTATTTATTCAGAATAAATCCATTTTTCTTATTATCTCCTAAAGGCTATCCTGATGCAGAGCATCCCACCCAGGTGCATAAACACAGCCATGTGCTCACAGAATGACAGGCTGTCTCACCAACCAATCACAGACCGGCAGCTCCAAGTTCTGGCCAGCCCTTCCTGCAGCTACAGCCTCCCGTTGCTATGACAGCGGTGAAGGCGGGCTCTCTCCCAAGATGGCGGCGCCCATGAAGCCACTCGCTGATGTTGTGTCAACACTGGAGAGCTGGGTGCAGGAGGAGGACCGGAACCGGGCGGAACCGGTACTGGACCTGCTCCAGAGTCTCAGCGACATGTTCAGAGACCCAGGGAACCGGTGAGGCCGCCCATACCGAGTTTACTACCGTGCAGGGGCTATAAAGGCCAAGTGGGGGTTGGGGGGCAATAAAGGCCAAGTGACAGGCGGGGGGGGAGCCATGAACCACCTAACCCTAATTAATGGCAGCCCATGTGACAGGCAGGGGAGGAGGCCAAAGACCTCCTAACCCTAATTAATGGCAGCCCATGTGACAGGCAGGGGAGGGGGCATGGATCACCTAACCCTAATTAATGGCAGCCCATGTGACAGGCAGGGGAGGGAGCCATGGACCACCTAACCCTAATTAATGGCAGCCCATGTGACATGCAGGGGAGGGGGCCATGGACCACCTAACCCTAATTAATGGTAGCTCATGTGACAGGCAAGGGAGGGAGCCATGAACCACCTAACCCTAATTAATGGCAGCCCATGTGACAGGCAGGGGAGGAGGCCAAAGACCTCCTAACCCTAATTAATGGCAGCCCATGTGACAGGCAGGGGAGGGGGCATGGATCACCTAACCCTAATTAATGGCAGCCCATGTGACAGGCAGGGGAGGGAGCCATGGACCACCTAACCCTAATTAATGGCAGCCCATGTGACATGCAGGGGAGGGGGCCATGGACCACCTAACCCTAATTAATGGCAGCCCATGTGACAGGCAGGGGGGGGGAGCCATGGGCCACCTAACCCTAATTAATGGTAGCTCATGTGACAGGCAAGGGAGGGAGCCATGAACCACCTAACCCTAATTAATGGCAGCCCATGTGACAGGCAGGGGAGGAGGCCAAAGACCTCCTAACCCTAATTAATGGCAACCCATGTGACAGGCAGGGGAGGGGGCATGGATCACCTAACCCTAATTAATGGCAGCCCATGTGACAGGCAGGGGAGGGAGCCATGGACCACCTAACCCTAATTAATGGCAGCCCATGTGACAGGCAGGGGGGGGGGGAGCCATGGGCCACCTAACCCTAATTAATGGCAGCCCATGTGACATGCAGGGGAGGGGGCCATGGACCACCTAACCCTAATTAATGGCAGCCCATGTGACAGGCAGGGGAGGGAGCCATGGACCACCTAACCCTAATTAATGGTAGCTCATGTGACAGGCAAGGGAGGGAGCCATGAACCACCTAACCCTAATTAATGGCAGCCCATGTGACAGGCAGGGGAGGGGGCATGGATCACCTAACCCTAATTAATGGCAGCCCATGTGACAGGCAGGGGAGGGAGCCATGGACCACCTAACCCTAATTAATGGCAGCCCATGTGACAGGCAGGGGAGGGGGCATGGATCACCTAACCCTAATTAATGGCAGCCCATGTGACAGGCAGGGGAGGGAGCCATGGACCACCTAACCCTAATTAATGGCAGCCCATGTGACAGGCAGGGGAGGGGGCCATGGACCACCTAACCCTAATTAATGGCAGCCCATGTGACAGGCAGGGGGGGGGGGAGCCATGGGCCACCTAACCCTAATTAATGGTAGCTCATGTGACAGGCAAGGGAGGGAGCCATGAACCACCTAACCCTAATTAATGGCAGCCCATGTGACAGGCAGGGGAGGAGGCCAAAGACCTCCTAACCCTAATTAATGGCAGCCCATGTGACAGGCAGGGGAGGGGGCATGGATCACCTAACCCTAATTAATGGCAGCCCATGTGACAGGCAGGGGAGGGAGCCATGGACCACCTAACCCTAATTAATGGCAGCCCATGTGACATGCAGGGGAGGGGGCCATGGACCACCTAACCCTAATTAATGGCAGCCCATGTGACATGCAGGGGAGGGGGCCATGGACCACCTAACCCTAATTAATGGCAGCCCATGTGACAGGCAGGGGGGGAGCCATGGGCCACCTAACCCTAATTAATGGTAGCTCATGTGACAGGCAAGGGAGGGAGCCATGAACCACCTAACCCTAATTAATGGCAGCCCATGTGACAGGCAGGGGAGGAGGCCAAAGACCTCCTAACCCTAATTAATGGCAGCCCATGTGACAGGCAGGGGAGGGGGCATGGATCACCTAACCCTAATTAATGGCAGCCCATGTGACAGGCAGGGGAGGGAGCCATGGACCACCTAACCCTAATTAATGGCAGCCCATGTGACATGCAGGGGAGGGGGCCATGGACCACCTAACCCTAATTAATGGCAGCCCATGTGACAGGCAGGGGGGGGGGAGCCATGGGCCACCTAACCCTAATTAATGTCAGCCCATGTGACATGCAGGGGAGGGGGCCATGGACCACCTAACCCTAATTAATGGCAGCCCATGTGACAGGCAGGGGAGGGAGCCATGGACCACCTAACCCTAATTAATGGTAGCTCATGTGACAGGCAAGGGAGGGAGCCATGAACCACCTAACCCTAATTAATGGCAGCCCATGTGACAGGCAGGGGAGGAGGCCAAAGACCTCCTAACCCTAATTAATGGCAGCCCATGTGACAGGCAGGGGAGGGGGCATGGATCACCTAACCCTAATTAATGGCAGCCCATGTGACAGGCAGGGGAGGGAGCCATGGACCACCTAACCCTAATTAATGGCAGCCCATGTGACAGGCAGGGGAGGGGGCATGGATCACCTAACCCTAATTAATGGCAGCCCATGTGACAGGCAGGGGAGGGGGCATGGATCACCTAACCCTAATTAATGGCAGCCCATGTGACAGGCAGGGGAGGGAGCCATGGACCACCTAACCCTAATTAATGGCAGCCCATGTGACAGGCAGGGGAGGGGGCCATGGACCACCTAACCCTAATTAATGGCAGCCCATGTGACAGGCAGGGGAGGGGGCCATGGACCACCTAACCCTAATTAATGGCAGCCCATGTGACAGGCAGGGGAGGGAGCCATGGGCCACCTAACCCTAATTAATGGCAGCCCATGTGACAGGGGGGGGGGGCATGGACCACCTAACCCTAGTTAATAGCGGCCCATGTGAAGGGCAGGGAGGGAGCCATGGACCACCTAACACTAATTAATGGCAGCCCATGTGACAGGCAGGGGAGGGAGCCATGGACCACCTAACCCTAATTAATGGCAGCCCATGTGACAGGCAGGGGAAGGAGCCACAGGCTCATAGGCCACCTAACCCCAATTAATGGCTGTTCATGTGACAGGCAGGGGAGGGAGCCATGGGCTACCTAACCCTAATTAATGGCTGCCCATGTGACAGGCAGGGAGGGAGCCATGGACCACCTAACCCTAATTAATGGCAGCTCATGTGACAGGCAGGGGAGGGAGCCATGGGCCACATAACCCTAATTAATGGCAGCCCATGTGACAGGCAGGGGGGGGAGCCATGAGCCACATAACCCTAATTAATGGCAGCTCATGTGACAGGCAGGGGAGGGAGCCATGGGCCACATAACCCTAATTAATGGCAGCCCATGTGACAGCCAGGGGGGGGGAGCCATGAGCCACATAACCCTAATTAATGGCAGCCCATGTGACAGGCAGGGGGGGAGCCATGAGCCACATAACCCTAATTAATGGCAGCCCATGTGACAGGCAGGGGGAGGGAGCCATGGGCCACCTAATCCTAATTAATGGCAGGGCATGGAACCATGGGCACCTAACCCTAGTTAATGGCGGCCCATTTGACAGGCATGGGTCGGGGAGCCATGGGCCACCTAACCCTAATTAATGGCAGCCCATGTGACAGGCCGGGGGGGAGCCATGGCCAACCTAACCATAATTAATGGCAGCCCATGTGACAGGCAGGGAGGGAGCCATGGACCACCCAACCCTAATTAATGGCAGCCCATGTGACAGGCAGGGAAGGAGCCATGGACCACCTAACCCTAATTAATGGCAGCCCATGTGACAGGCAGGGGAGGAGGCCATAGACCTCCTAACCCTAATTAATGGTAGCCCATGTGACAGGCAGGGGAGGGAGCCATGGACCACCTAACCCTAATTAATGGCAGCCCATGTGACAGGCATGGGAGGGAGCCATGGACCACCTAACCCTAATTAATGGCAGCCCATGTGACAGGCAGGGGAGAGAGCCATGGACCACCTAACCCTAATTAATGGCAGCCCATGTGACAGGCAGGGGAAGGAGCCACAGGCTCATAGGCCACCGAACCCCAATTAATGGCTGTTCATGTGACAGGCAGGGGAGGGAGCCATGGGCTACCTAACCCTAATTAATGGCTGCCCATGTGACAGGCAGGGGAGGGAGCCTTGGATTACCTACCCCTAATTAATGGCAGCCCATGTGACAGGCAGGGGAGGGAGCCATGGACCACCTAACCCTAATTAATGGCAGCTCATGTGACAGGCAGGGGAGGGAGCCATGGGCCACATAACCCTAATTAATGGCAGCCCATGTGACAGGCAGGGGGAGGGAGCCATGGGCCACCTAATCCTAATTAATGGCAGGGCATGGAGCCATGGGCACCTAACCCTAGTTAATGGCGGCCCATTTGACAGGCATGGGGCGGGGAGCCATGGGCCACCTAACCCTAATTAATGGCAGCCCATGTGACAGGCCGGGGGGGAGCCATGGGACACCTAACCATAATTAATGGCAGCCCATGTGACAGGCAGGGAGGGAGCCATGGACCACCCAACCCTAATTAATGGCAGCCCATGTGACAGGCAGGGGAGGGAGCCATGTACCACCCAACCCTAATTAATGGCAGCCCATGTGACAGGCAGGGAAGGAGCCATGGACCACCTAACCCTAATTAATGGCAGCCCATGTGACAGGCAGGGGAGGAGGCCATAGACCTCCTAACCCTAATTAATGGTAGCCCATGTGACAGGCAGGGGAGGGAGCCATGGACCACCTAACCCTAATTAATGGCAGCCCATGTGACAGGCATGGGAGGGAGCAATGGGCTACCTAACCCTAATTAATGGCTGCCCATGTGACAGGCAGGGGAGGGAGCCCTGGGCTCATGGACCACCTGACCCTAATTAATGGCAGCCCATGTGAGAGGCAGGGGAGTGAGCCACAGGCTCATGGGCCACCTATCCCCAATTAATGGCAGCCCATCTGACAGGGAGTGGAGGGAGCCATAGCCTCATGAACAAGCTAACTCTAAATAGGACTGTCCATGTGACAGGCAGGGGAGGGAGCCATAGCCTATTGGACCACCTAACCGAAATTAAGGGCTGCCCATGTGACAGGCAGGGGAAGGAGCCACAGGCTCATGGGCCACCTATCCCCAACGAATGGTTGCCCATCCCCAACCAAATTAATGGTTACTGGTTTATTTTTAAAGCTGCTGGACAAGGTTTATTCCTCTGCCAGTTATGTGGCATTAGAAAAATTTAGTTATACATACAGTGTAAAAGGTATATAAGAGAATTTACAATATTTATAACTAGAAAAGCTACAATTTCTGGGGAAATTGTGTGAAGTGTTCTTGCCTCCACCAGTAGTCTACAACTGGAGTGGGTGGAGTAACTGCTATTATTTATTTATATAGCACATTTAATTGCAACGTTGTTGCCCAAAGTGCTTCACAGTTACATTACAATACTTTATATTGTGAGAATCACAAGACCCAGACCTACATTTTGATGCATAGTATGTCTCTGTAGTATGGGACGAATTTCGCCACAAGAACAACGATATTCCGTGAACCATTCGGTGAAACGTTCCACAAAGTAATAGCAATCCAATCGGGAACAATCCACACGTTTTGGTGTATTTCTGTCTATGTAGTGTAAAAACTGTGGGAGGAGTTAGGGTGGTAAATTTGGCTATAATAATAATATATGTGAGATAACATTAAGTGGTCTTGCTATGCAAGAACACTTAATAAATAAGGCAAAACATTCTGTGCATTATCTAAACACCTCTCCAAAGACTGCAAATCTAGGCTGGACCTCTCTCCTTGGCTCTGCCATATTATAAGAAAATAAATATCTCGTCTAGACAAGGGGTAGGCAACCTTTTAGTAGTCCCTTGATGTGCCGCAGTGTTAATTTTGTCGACTAACAATTTTAGTCAAATTTTTAATTTTTGTAGATTTAGTCGACTAAAACTAGACTAAAACAATTCGGATGACTAAAATACGACTAAAACTAAAATGGCTTTTGAGTCAAAAGACTGACTAAAACTAAATAGAAATTTGCTGCCAAAATTAACACTGCACAGAGGGGCTGCTAAAGGGGCAAAAGAAACAGACCAGGGCTTGGGAGAGAGACACCTAGATAGGCTGGGAGGACACAAAGAGGCACAGAGGGGCTTGGGAAGGGGCAAAGAGCCAGATAGAGGCTTTATCTAAACCCATTCGATTTTAGGTGTCATCTAAAACTAAACTAAAACAATTCAGATGACTAAAATGTGCCTAAAATTAAAATGGCTTTTTAGTCAAAAGAATATATGACTAAAACTGAATTGAAATTTGCTGCCAAAATTAACACGGGCCTGCAGGTCCTATTTTTTTAATTGAGGTGTGTATATTGCCACATTCTGCTTGAGTTATTTATGGGTGCTACAGTTGCAATATAGCATTGTATTTGTGTGTATGTAGGCCCTTATATTGTATATGTTCATGAGTAGTTTGTGGTATCGTGTATGATACCTATGAATGTGGGCTGTGTATGCAGGCTTCTTGTGGAATTGTTAATATAACAAATAAAGAACAACAATATTACCCCTATGGCATGTGGTGAAATTGGGGAGACAAAATAAGTTACCCCTTAAAAGGTAGTGAGAAGACTCCTCTGGATCATCAGAAATACAAATATGGATAAAAAATACACAACCTAAAATAAATAAGAGCAGAGAGGAACCACAAATGGTGTAGATAAAACTTAACACCATAAAAAGTGAAACTAAGATTCATTCACAAAGGTATGGTAAAAAAGGTGACATATATGGATCAAATGCAGGATCCTTGTCTTCTCTTTTCCCAATCTTTATGCTTTTAGGGAAAAACATAGTGTACGACTGTATATACATAAAAGGAATACTTTATTAGATTGCACTCACAAGAGGTTAGTTGTATAAAAGCCCATCAATAATCGCAGTATATCTTCAATATTCAGGAAGAAGCTTGTAAACACCCAGGATAGGAAGTATCGGAATAAAAAATTAAATATACAATGAAAACAGAAATATAAAGCAATCCAGCCGCCCTACGCGTTTCATTCTTAGACGTTGTCAGGGGCATCCGGCTTGTGTCATACAGTCTTGTCTTCTGTTTTTGTTTAAATATCCGGCTCGTTCCTTCCTCAACGCTTTTTCGGGCACGGAGCCATAATTAATTCCACCTGTAAAGAAAAAACAGTATCTTTTTGCAAAAGAAGACAACACAGGGTATTCAATATGGGGTATGTCCAATCTTTTTTAGTAGCCACTTAGTCGCAAACACTGGCCAAAGTTAGCGTTCATATTTGTTTGTGTGTGAAAAAAGTAAAAAACTAAATTGAACGCTAAAAGACTAGACATACCCCATTTGCAATACCTTGGGTTGTCTTCTTTTGCAAATGGTATGCCATCATGGGGGTAATTCTCATTCCTGGGCTACCATACGCTCTCAAAGGCAACGTAAGCAACTTAGCCATTTTCAATGTAAAAATATTTGACCCATATATTTGACCCTGTAACTTTCAAAAATGCTATTAAATCTGTACATGGGGAGTACTGTTACACTTGGGAGACTTTGCTGAACACAAATATTAGTGTTTCAGAACAGGAAAACGTATCACAACAATTATATCATCAGTAAAAGTGCTGTTTGTGTGTGGAAAATGCAAAAAAAGTCACTTTCACTGACAATATCATGGCTGTGATATATGTTACTGTTTTGACTCCCTAATATTTGTGTTCAGCAAAGTCTCCCGAGTAAAACAGTACCCCCCAAGTACAGGTTTTAGGGTGTCATAGAAAGTTACAGGGTAAAATACAGTGCTAGCAAAGTAAATTCTCTGGACTTTCGTCCTGGGTTGGCAGGCAGGTCCCTCAAATTGCAATCAATAAAATTACT
The DNA here is from genome assembly GCF_036172605.1 of Pelobates fuscus. Lineage (NCBI taxonomy): Eukaryota > Metazoa > Chordata > Amphibia > Anura > Pelobatidae > Pelobates > Pelobates fuscus. The sequence goes on from NC_086319.1 coordinate 15,345,423, forward strand.
TAATTATGTAAAAATATTACATAAATACGCACGTAGAATTTAAATATATATGCATATTTATATATTTGAAGTCTACGTGTATATTTATATAATTATTTATATAATTTTGTATATGGACATATGTATATTTCATATTATATTTATATATATATATATATATATATATATATATATACAATTTCATTCTAAGTGTATTTTGATATAAATATATATTAATATCAAAATACAGTTAGAATAAAATTTCATATAGATATATAATTTTTTTAGTTAATTTAAATTACTTATAATTTGTATTTTATAATATATATATATATATTTATTATATATATATACACACGTGTGTAATTTAATTATAAGTGTATTTTTACATTAATATATGTACATATTTTTTTTTTAATTCTTTATTTTTGTGTGCAAAGTGGTAACAACATTGTGAACGATGCCACAACAGCTATTTGTTCACGGGTAACACATGCATTTAAAACAAACGTGGCTATATTATTCTTGCACTTTTTATAGTAATATGAATATTGCAAAAAAGGAAAACATATCAGTGTTGTAATGATTTTAGGCCCTGTGAGGGATCAATACTCGTGTAGCCTAGTGGTTAAATAGTTGGCTCCAAAGGGCTTCCCCCCATGGGGGGGGGGAGGGGGGAATGTCAGGGTATCACGCTACAATTTGGCTGTATTGTGCCTTTATGTGTAGTGTGCTCGTGCCAGCGTCTGTGTGCGGGTGTTCAGGGAACCTGCAGTTTAGTTGGGCGTGTACTCTTTTGTGTGGTTGGCTATGTCATAAACGGTGGCCATCCTCGTGAGAGCGAAGCCCCCTTGTATTGCCAACTAAAGACATAAGAAATAGGCTGTACCCCCTATAACTGAGGTGTATAAGAAACAAAAACAAAAGTATAGCTAATAAGTAAGATTATGACAACGTTATATGTTAGTGTCCAGAGAGAGTTAGTAAGTCCGAGTGTTGTAAGTCTCTGACTATGCGGACCAGTGCTTCTGCGTGGTCGGTGGAACGGGGTGGTGAGGGTAATCCTTCTAGTAGTGGCTGGTCTCCGTCTTTTCAGGTGGGCGATCCGCCAGAAGAGAATCTAGGGGAGTCCCGTGGGACGAATTCTCGGATGCCGGCCGGGTTCAACTGGGACAGGCTTCTGCTGTGTTCTGGCGCCTTTGGCAGTATGCCGATGGTTTGCAGGTGGGTTTCCAACTCCTGCCGGTTCTGTGCCTTGAAGTGGGTCTCGTTATGGGTAAACTGTATGGCCCGAGGAGTGCCCCATCTGTATTGGATGTCTCTGGTACGGAGGTGGTGTAGAAGGGGCTGCAGTGTTTTCCGCCAGTTGATCGTATTTCTGGTCAGGTCAGGAAACACTGTGAGCGACAACCCTTCAAACTTTAGGGGAGTTTTGCCCCGCAGTGCAGTGAGAAGAGCGGTCTTGTCTGCCAGCGTTTGAAACCGCAAAATGAGATCCGCGGTCGCCGCCCTCGGAGCTCGAGGTGACTTCGGCAGCCGGAACATGCCATCTAGTTTAACCGTTTTCACCTGTTTCGGTGGGAACAGGCCTTCCAGGAGGCGCCTGATATAGTGGGGTAAGTCCGTAGGAGCTACCGAATCCGGTATCCCCCTTACTTTGAGGTTGTAACGTCTCCTCTGATCTTCCATGGCGTCTAGGCGGTCAGCGGTCGCAGTTTGCCCGTTGATCAGGTCAGTTAATTTCTGTTCGACATTTTGAAGCCTCTCCCCCTGGGTGCTAGTGCAGGCCTCCAACTGAGTAATTTTTATTGTGGCTCCTTCTATGGCCTTACGGTAGCCAGCCATGTCTGCTGCCAAATCTTTGCGGAGTTCCGCCAACATAGCCTTGAGCTGGTCAGCCGTGACCGGGTCCCCGGTTGGTAGGCTTTTGGTCTTGCCCTCCGAAGGGTGTCTGTATGCGGCCCCCTCTGGGACTTCTGTAGTGAAATCCTCCGATGAGTACGAGGACATATCATCAGGCAGCGCCATTTTGGACCATGCGGCCTGTTGCGTGGCCCGGAGCATTTCTCCGATATCTCTCCCGTGCGGGCTTTTGTCGGCTTTCGCCTTTTTAGATTTTCTGCCCATGGCCTTCCTGCTTACACCAGGGTTGATTGTGGGTGATATCTGGCCCGTTTTCCACCATATAATACAGCTTTGTGGTAGTCAGAGACGGAGCTCCGAAAAATGCGACCTCTCTGCTGCACGGTTAGCTCCGCCCCCCCAATATATGTACATATTAATATAAAACACACTTAGTATGACATTATATATGATATATAGACATATATTATATAGATATAATATGTATATATATCATATATAATTTTTTTTTTTATTAACATTAACTTTTTATTTTATTTTATACTAGCAGGGAGACTGCCTGTCAGCACAGGCAGTCCCCCTGCAGGCTGACACCTGGACACCTATTAGGGGTCCTAATCTGCCATGGGGAGACTGTCTGGGATGCAGACAGTCTCCCCACACCGGGAGCACCGCCGATCGCCGCTGGGGGAACGACGGCGATCTGGTAAGTACATAAGACCGTTGTGACGAGTCAGGACCGTCAGCGGTCGGCAACGCTAAAATGCCGATGACGGTCCTGAACCGTCCTCGGTCGTTAAGGGGTTAACTCTATTCCTAAAAGTACTCGGTGCTAGGATACTTTTAAAACTACTACATTTCTTGAAAATAATTTGTGGGGTTGGAGGGAGTTCTGCTTTTAAAATCTCATCCTCTAGTAAAAGTGGCCAGTGCTTATTTAGTATCTTCTTTATTTTAGAGGCATGGGCATTATATTGTGTGTTGAAAGAAAATGTAAATTTATTAGTAACGGGGGGATTGGGTTTCTTATTTAGTAAAAGGTCACCTCTATTCACATTAAAAGTACGTAAAATTTCCTTATCAATAAAATTCTCCGTATATTTTATATTATATTCTCTGTAAAATATTCTCCGTATTGATAAGGAAATTTTACGTACTTCTAATATGTATGCCTTTTACTAAAAAGCTACCATTTTGCTGAATATGAGAGTTTCAGCCTTGAATCTATCTCTACATTGATTCTGTTTTCCGGAAGATGACGTTTGTTGGACACTCTGCATCTCCCATTAGAACACTTTCAAACCTGTGGTTGTTGGTTTCTTTTGACCTTATCCATTTTCTTTAATAAGTATATTGCAATTGTTTCACATTTCCTGCCATCTGCCTTACATACTTGCCAATGTATTTATATTTGTTTGGCTGGCCAAGACTCGGTATACTGTACATCTGTGTGTCAGTAAACGCCACTCCCATGTGGTAAACCAGAGCTGGAGGGAGTCGAAAACCAAGTTGCTCAGCGAAATTAGTCTCTTAACCCCAGGGAAATTAGAGCAATGATGGCTTTACCTTGGCAACACAAATGTTTGAAGTGCATTTCCCATGATCCTCAGCGAGCCCTGAACATCTGGGGCGCAATGGTTTAGCTATCGTTGCCCTATGGATTGCAGGATAAAACTTACCAGGAAAGGTTAAAGGATCTTAACATGTATAGCATGGAGGAAAGACGAGACAGGGGGGATATGATAGAAACATTTAAATACATAAAGGGAATCAACACAGTAAAGGAGGAGACTATATTTAAAAGAAGAAAAACTACCACAACAAGAGGACATAGTCTTAAATTAGAGGGACAAAGGTTTAAAAATAATATCAGGAAGTATTACTTTACTGAGAGGGTAGTGGATGCATGGAATAGCCTTCCAGCTGAAGTGGTAGAGGTTAACACAGTAAAGGAGTTTAAGCATGCGTGGGATAGGCATAAGGCTATCCTAACTATAGGATAAGGCCAGGGACTAATGAAAGTATTTAGAAAACTGGGCAGACTAGATGGGCCGAATGGTTCTTATCTGCCGTCACATTCTATGTTTCTATGTGTGTGCAATAAAATTGTTTAATGGCAGTTATAATTCTTAGGCAAAATCATATAAAATGGTTTGCACAGAATAACATCACCTCAAAAATCTAATTTATTAGAATTTCCTAATGAACAACAGTCTTTTATCCCATTAATTGTACTCGAGGTGTAGGTTTTTAAATTATTTATTAAAGATTCTCTCTTTGTGGACATTTGCCTATTGTGCTGTGTTTAGAATTTTGTAAACATTTTAGTTCATTTCAAATTTGACCAGTTTATCAATTATCTTTCGATAGAAAAACAAAGCTGTGTTTTTATTGGCCTCTTTGTGGCCTAAACGAATCAGAATACAGCAAGAATTCAAATTATGGTCAACGACTGGCAACTATGTAGATCTAACGAATGGAAACATTTTCTGAAGAAAACCCAGTGACCATTATGTCATGATCCTGGCCATTTCAAAGGGTCGTTTTCGGGGTAGAAATCTTAAAAGTTCATTTTTCAGAAGAAAGAAGGGCAGTGTTTGGTCAGTGCAGAAGTTATAAATATATGTTTGTGGAAAAATAAAATCTAGAATGTGCACGTCTTGTGTGTGTGTACCTGGTGAGTCCATTTAAGTGTTTCCACTGTTGCACTCTTGATTTCTACTTTACTTTATATATAATTTGATAAATAAAAATGATATATTTTAATTGTTTTAATGACCACGCATTTTTTATTTTTCAAGACTTGCCTTTCCTGCCTACCCCAGCTTTTAGAAACACATCAGAAGTTCCGGTCATCAGGTCTCTAGCCATGTATCGTTAGTCTGTGCTGTTGATTCATAATATAATTAGTAAGGAGATAAACCACACAGATCTCCTCTCTGAACTGCCTGTTACTGAATATTCCAAGGTTAACTGAGCTGGCATTCACATTACATTTTAAGCAGGACAGCAATGCTTTCTGTTCTTCATAAACTTAATTTATTATCGGAACCCACGTCGCAGAACATCCACACGCACCCTCTGTACGGAATATTCTGTAATATGTTCTTCAAGGAGCCCAATGATGGCACTATTCCTGCTGTTGTATAATGTGTGATGGCTTTTACTGCATGGTAGCTACCGATGCTTTTTATATACTTTGCATTTGGGCAAAGTTTCCTTTTTGAAATAATTGAGTTCTGTGCCCTTCAGCCGCAGCTCACCACTAATTCCACCACTTGAGTGTTTAAACAGAAAGGCCTGCAAAGTGCTTCCAAAGAGTGGGATTTTAAGCTTGTGTCTCAGGTGACCCTTCTTTTCCTTCTACTATAAATACCCTAAAATATTTTTATAGACTTTTTCTATAAATATGAGCTAAGCATGTCCAACTGCCTTCTAAGCAGCTTGGTTTAGTAGCTTGGAATGAGAGACGTTTTTTTTTTTTTCCTCAACAGATTTCCATTTTATTTGTCTTTTCTTTAATATTTTAAATATTAATTGTTAATTCCCATCTATTGATAGAAATTACAAATACGTTGCCTGTTTATATATATATATATATATATATATATATATATATATATATATATATATATAAAATATATTTTTTTTTATTAAGAATAATTTTAAGATACATTTAATAATATTCAATTTTATAAATGTATTTTTGGTAATACTTCTTGGGCCACACAGAGGTGTTAAACGTCTTGCAACACTTCTACGTGCAATTCAATGGCTTTGAATAGAAATTAGAAATAGAACGATAATCTAAAATAGAATGTTTAATGTAGATTTCAAATCTGAAAAAATAGATCAACATGCTGTTGTTTAGTTTTTAATTTCCAACAACTTTTATGATACAAAACAATACACTTTTGGGTTGAAAAAATAAAACTGTATTGCTTTTTTAGTTGGATCATACAAACAAATTGCTATTTTCTATTATTTTTATGTTTTATTTATATTGAAAGATGTTGAATTCCACATAGAGGCAGCTGTTGCAAGACATTCACAATGCTCAGTACATTTAATGTTCTTGTATGCTTTATACGTTTTTCTTACTTTTTTCTCTTTTATCTGCTTCATTATTGGATGTTGTTGGGGTCACTTGAGTTCTCGGAAGTATGGTTGAAGTCTTTTTTGCTGTGATCTCTTTTGCCCTTTTTGTGTGCTTGAATGATATGTAACTGATGTGTATTGTGGTATCTTAATTACTGGTCTTCAGGCATCCGTCCTGTTTCACGTAGCTATAGATCCAGATTATTGCAGAATATGTCACTATTTCTTTTTATCAATAAAGCTTGTTTGATCCAGTAAAAAAATAAATCCATTTCAGCAGCTATGACCTTGTGGAGTAGGTGACATAGTGTAGGGACAATAACAGACAGAAAGAAAGGTTAAGGGACTCAGTGAGAGACTGAACATACAAGACTAAATTGGGGTGCACAGAGTGAGGGAAACAGGAAGAGGGGGATTTAAAACAGAAAAAAGGGACAAGGATGGGACCCAAAACAGTGACTTAAACAGAGAGGCTGGAGAAGATTAAGAGATAAAAGTAAATTGCGAAGAGCAATTAACGGGAGAGAATTGGGTAAATACTGGGAACACAGATTGGCGTAAAACAGACTGACTGAGCGATCAGATGGGGGAATTACTGAGATAGAAATACAAAATTCCCATCCAGAGGGGCACAGTATTTTCCTCCTGCTCTACATTCACAGTGTAACTTTAAGATGTTATTTTTGAGTTTGACATGACAGATGTGATGGATACCTGCATGAATGGAGGTGATATCCCTGATGAAAGTTTTTTATCTTAGTGAAACCCAATGATTACGACTTCAGGCAACGTCAAGTTAAGCCAAAATCAAAGCTCGACAAACCCCAGTAGCTAATGAGTCAAGCACCGGCGGTTATTGCTGGCTACAAACTTTGTTAAAGTGTCATATATGGTGCACACATACTAAATTGGAATGATACAAAGTAGGATCCCTTGTTACCTGCAGGTTTAAAGGTAATTCATTAAGCAGTGTTGACAAGGTGATGTGTGATGCGTTCCATTCATATATGGCACACAGAGGAAGTGTTACTTTAATAGCTCCTTCTGAATAGCATCGATCATGGTACATTAGGGTTTCAGACTCTGTATCAGTATTGTGAGGATCGAAAAAGTGTGATGATGTAGGTTTAGTGTTGCCTCTCCACAATTTGTGCATTGTGCATTCTTTGCTATGTTTCACTTGCCCAATGAAACGTGTTTTATATTTTAATTATTAAAATGAAATCTTTTTCTTTAATTTTGCTAAATATTTTCCTGTTTTCCAGAGAACTTGCAGAAGAGAATATATTCCAGCTGTTGTTGCAGTTTCTCTCCCAGGCTTCACACAAAGTCCAGTCAGTAGAGATGGGGCCTGATGCCCTTGGAAGTTGGTTTAATTTGATGGCTGAATGTTTCAGATGTTTAAGAAATTCTTGTGTACGCTGTACGCAGAATCAGAACGCAATCAGGTAGGATTTTTTCTTTAAACTTCTCTATCAACCTAAGGAGTCTAAGAATGTGTACTTGGAAGAAGAGGAGCATTCATCCATAAGTGGGTGATTGACCAGTTATGAAACGTAATCTTTATGTTTTAGTAGTAAAACTCCTGCGATAATTGTGATATGATTAATTGCTGTGAGCTGTATGTACGCTCTTACAATGATGAGTGTAATATCTTGCAATTTTCTGCATTGTGGTAGTGCACAAGATAGCATGCAGGGTCATTGTAATTGTACTCTTTTCTTATGGCATTAAAGTGTAACTGTTGCCCCACCTCCTGCAAAAAAGATAAAATATTTATAAAATACTCATATTAACTGTGTTGGAATTTAACTGTGAGATTTTCCTTAGACTCCTAGACTGAAGGGAAACATTACCTTAGACACAGCGGCTCGCAGTGAGCATTACCTTAGACACAGCGGCTCGCAGTGAGCATTACCTTAGACACAGCGGCTCGCAGTGAGCATTACCTTAGACACAGCGGCTCGCGGTGAGCATTATCTTAGACACAGCGGCTCGCGGTGAGCATTACCTTAGACACAGCGGCTCGCAGTGAGCATTACCTTAGACACAGCGGCTCGCAGTGAGCATTACCTTAGACACAGCGGCTCGCAGTGAGCATTACCTTAGACACAGCGGCTCGCGGTGAGCATTACCTTAGACACAGCGGCTCGCAGTGAGCATTACCTTAGACACAGCGGCTCGCAGTGAGCATTACCTTAGACACAGCGGCTTGCGGTGAGCATTACCTTAGACACAGCGGCTCGCAGTGAGCATTACCTTAGACACAGCGGCTCGCGGTGAGCATTACCTGCGGCTCGCGGTGAGCATTACCTTGGACTCGGCAGCTAGCGGTGAGCTTTCCTTTAGACTCAGCGGCTCGTGGTGAGCTTTCCTTTAGACTCAGCGGCTCGTGGTGAGCTTTCCTTTAGACTCAGCGGCTCGTGGTGAGCTTTCCTTTAGACTCAGCGGCTCGTGGTGAGCTTTCCTTTAGACTCAGCGGCTCGTGGTGAGCTTTCCTTTAGACTCAGCGGCTCGTGGTGAGCTTTCCTTTAGACTCAGCGGCTCGTGGTGAGCTTTCCTTTAGACTCAGCGGCTCGTGGTGAGCTTTCCTTTAGACTCAGCGGCTCGTGGTGAGCTTTCCTTTAGACTCAGCGGCTCGTGGTGAGCTTTCCTTTAGACTCAGCGGCTCGTGGTGAGCTTTCCTTTAGACTCAGCGGCTCGTGGTGAGCTTTCCTTTAGACTCAGCGGCTCGTGGTGAGCTTTCCTTTAGACTCAGCGGCTCGTGGTGAGCTTTCCTTTAGACTCAGCGGCTCGTGGTGAGCTTTCCTTTAGACTCAGCGGCTCGTGGTGAGCTTTCCTTTAGACTCAGCGGCTCGTGGTGAGCTTTCCTTTAGACTCAGCGGCTCGTGGTGAGCTTTCCTTTAGACTCAGCGGCTCGTGGTGAGCTTTCCTTTAGACTCAGCGGCTCGTGGTGAGCTTTCCTTTAGACTCAGCGGCTCGTGGTGAGCTTTCCTTTAGACGCAGCGGCTCGTGGTGAGCTTTCCTTTAGACGCAGCGGCTCGTGGTGAGCTTTCCTTTAGACTCAGCGGCTCGTGGTGAGCTTTCCTTTAGACTCAGCGGCTCGTGGTGAGCTTTCCTTTAGACTCAGCGGCTCGTGGTGAGCTTTCCTTTAGACTCAGCGGCTCGTGGTGAGCTTTCCTTTAGACTCAGCGGCTCGTGGTGAGCTTTCCTTTAGACTCAGCGGCTCGTGGTGAGCTTTACCTTAGACTCAGCGGCTCGGGGTGAGCTTTACCTTAGACTCAGCAGCTCGGGGTGAGCTTTACCTTAGACTTAGTAGCTCGCGGTGAGCTTTATCTTAGATTCTGCAGCTAGCAGTGAGCTTTTCCTTAGACTCAACGGTTTGGGTTGAGCTTTACCCTAGACTTTTTGGCTCATGATGAGCTTTACCCTAGACTCAGCAGCTCAGGGTGAGCTTTACCATAGACGCAGCGACTCGTGGTGAGTGTTGCCCTTTGCATCGTGTCTATTAGCTTTTGATGGATTTATATTGAGCTTGGAAGCTTTTGCTGTTTTTTTTATTGACAAATGACTTTTGGTGACTTTATATTGAGCCTGGCGGCCCTTCGTGGGTTTTCATTTCAACTCAATAGGATGTGAGCAATGTAGGCAAAACATTTCTGTACTCTGCTGTCTGAAAAATAGTGTTTTTAGTGTGTTAGTGTGGTTTCACTGTGTGCGGCTGAATGCTTTCCTTTAATTTGGTAAAAAAAAAAAAAAAAAAAAAATCTTACATAATGTAACCACAGAGTGTGGGAGCAGTTTAGCAGATGGTGTCACGCCAAGGTTGCATAATTCATTGTTGCACTATAGAATATTGCCATTTAATGTAATTTGTGTAATGCATAGATAAATTGGCCACTTGGTAGGGGGTCAGATTACATAAGGGGTAATGCAAATTGTATAGGAATATGAAAGGGAGCAGATGGTTTGCAACATGGATGGATCCCTTGATTAATCAAAGGCTCTGCAGGGTGTGAGATTTTACACTTGAGATACCTGAATGTCTAGTTCTGATGTAAACTAGCTGACTTCAGCCATATGGCCTCTGCCTCTTAATTGATGAGTTAATTTCTTCGATATGTTAATGATCATTAACCTTGTGTTCAAGTATCCTATCCAAAAGAAACATTAATATATACCCACAGAATAATAAAGCCTAATTTTTGTTATATTTAGAATGAGACAAGCACCATCTTCTAAACAAGCCCAAACATGATTGGCATAACTTAACCATATGCGAAGGGATTGAGATGTCCGCTATACTGGGTCACAAGTAAGAAGTGTGACACATCTATGGAATGGAGAAATCGTAACAAATTCATAGATGCAATTATTATTTCTGTGGCCAGTACACAAGAGGAGATAGAAGAAAAAGTTTCTATTTCGATTGATGTGGGTCTGGAACACAAGGGGGTGGTCACTTATTGTCTCTATAGATACGCCTTAACTCCACCGCTAGGCCAGGCTTGGTAATCCACAGGGTATATATTAAATGATACTGAAATGTGTATTGGACTTGCTTGGAGGCCAGAATCTAATTCGAAGTGAGTCACCACCTTTCTTACCAGAGAACCCCTGGGCAGAAGTTTTACTTTGAAAACCTGAGTAAGTGATTAGGACTTCTGTTATTTTATCCTTCTTGTTTTTATCTGTTGTTGGTGTAACTAATTTGATTGTCATGTATATTTTTGTATGCAATCATACTAAATATTCCTTTATTAAGTTCTGCCTTTGTCTGGTAAAGAATCACGTTACCTGAAGAGACTAAATTAGTGTTTTGCAATTGCCTAGGCATTGTGCTAAGTTGTATTTGGTGGGTTTTTATGGTTAAGTTTTACCTGGGGGACCAAGGCACCCCATTTATGAATTGTCTTGGTGATGGCAGCGTTAAAATAGTAATGTTTATATTTATTATGCTTAAGTGTGGGTGGTGGTGTTAAGGGGGATTTTATCATTATTTAGTGCAGACAAACAGTGAACTTTAACCCTTTCACCATCACAACTATGTCATGCACACTCTTGAAGTAGGGTGAGTTTGTGTCAGATGGTACCGGAGATAATGGCTCTTCATCCATCTCTGCTCCTCAAGGTGGCTCTTTTTTTAAATCATTTTTTTTTTTCTTCAGTCTTTTTTATTTTTTTAGGTATTGTCAGGATTACTTGTTGATCCAGCATGTAGAATTGTGTCACACAGATGACTAATAGGTAACGTATTACCGGGCCTTAGAATGGCCGGACTTAACATACCAAAGAATAGTCAGGATACTTGCCGAAGTCAGGCGATACAGAAAGAGACACAACGATAAGAGAAAGCCAGAAGTCAGGGATACAGAATACAGGGAAGTCAAAATCAAAGCCAAAGTAAAAAAACCGAAGAAACTTGAATCAAGAACGCGCTCTCGGACAACCACAAGGGAAACCACGACAGGGCACTGAGCAGGATGAGAACTGTGCCTAAATACCCCTCCTCTAGATCTGATCAGCTGTAACCAGCCTTTGACCCCAAAGGCAGTTACTAGGTTCCCATTTGCGTAATTGCTGCTCAGCATTAACCCTTCTGTGGATTTGGTTGCTGCTCGGCACAACTTTTCCTGTGTGGACAGTAAATGCCATTAACCACATATTTATAAGCGGATGAATACGTGACATTACCCCCCACCTGAAGAACGCCCAACGGGCGGGCAGGACCAGGCTTGAGAGGAAACTTGGCGTGAAAACAGCGAATTTTGCGGCCAGCATGTATATCAGATGCCGAAACCCAAGAACGATCGCCTGGTCCATAACCTTTCCAATCCACCAAGTACTGTAAAGTACCCCGAGAAAACCTGGAATCAATTACGGAAGAGACCTCATACTCTTCCTGTCCATAAACCACTAAAGGAGGAGGAGGGACATTTGAGACATTATATTTGTTGCAAACAAGAGGTTTGAGTAGCGACACATGAGAGGTATTTGGAATACGTAATGAGACCGTGAGGGCCAGTGAATATGACACAGGGTTAATCCTCCAAAGGATACGAAAGGGGCCCAGGAATCTGGGTGCAAACTTCCTACTAGGAACTTTCAATTTGATGTTGCACGATGATAACCATACCCTGTCACCCACTTTGTAAACGGGGTTGGCACCCCGCCGTTTATCCACATAGAACTTGAAGCGATCAGCCGCAGTTTTGAGAGCGGAATGAACTTTGGTCCAAGTATCCAGGATAGAAGAAAGGTGATCATCCAAAGCAGGGATAGTTGTCTCGGAGAAAACAGCCAGCAGGACAGTAGGATGACGACCGTTATTAACAAAGAATGGGCTGTGACCAGAAGAGTCATGGGTGGCATTGTTCCTAGCAAACTCTGCCCATAACGGATTAGCCCAAGCCAAAGCTCTACCTTTAAGTTGGTTCATCAGGTAACCAATTTTAGCTCTGTCATTGGGAAAAGATCCCGGTGAGGCCTCAAAATGATACTCAATTTGGTTAATAAAACCCCAGCATTCTTGAATACAACCATCAAAATGCAGAGGAGGAGATAGGGAGATAGTAGGTGCCTTATGTACTACAGGAGGTACATTAGGCGGAGGTGACACAGTTGGAGAAGCCGCAGGTTGCAGATGCGCTGTTTGAGTAAGGAGCGTACTGAAAGCCTGGGCAAACTGGGCAAACCTGGGCAAACTGATCCATACAGTGATCGTTCTCCACTAGCTTTCTCTCGCAAGCAGCTATGTGCTGACACAATTCTACAGGATCTATGGCCATGTCGTAATGTCAGGATTACTTGATCCAGCACGTAGAATTGTGCCACACAGATGACTAATAGGTAACGTATTACCGGGCCTTAGAATGGCCGGACTTAACGTACCAAAGAATAGTCAGGATACTCGCCGAGGTCAGGATAGTAAATGCCATTAACCACATTTTTATAAGCGGATGAATACGTGACAGATATGTGTGATAGCAGAACAAATGAATAGCTTGTTACGATGTAAATTATTTGCAAGACCTAATTTTTTTTTTTCCCGTTAAGAACATTTAAAAAGTTTGATTCATAACATATAAGCCACCAATACCCGACATACACCATAAATTTTGCTGCTCAATCTATGCTAGACATGGGAAAATAAAACAAAACAAAATGGGTGAGCAGAGCAGAATTCGTAATGAAAAAAACAACTTGAGTGGGTGAGCTTGCGCCCTGTCTCAGCAGTGCAGTGCTCCTTGGGGGTATCACATTGTACAGTTGGCAGGTCAGAATGTCCACAGTCAGCCTATTCCCATGTTGGGCATTGTGGTGGTAGGCATTTTCGGGTACCTTAGGGTGGTGATGCAACATGGGCAAGCAGACACCTCTTCCCAATCCCAGACCTTATGGTGGTTCTGCCTCTTCATTCTACAGACTCTGGAACTTTGTGAGGCTGTGTCTTTCCCTCTTCGGGCGCTGCGGAAGGCCATGGTGTTCTGCCTCTGCCAGCAGCGGGCGGTCTTCCGGCAATGTGGGCGATGCTTTGGAGGAATTCTCTGGGTGACCTTTGGCCGGGGTGGGCTGTCAGCCTGGGCAGTGGGTAAGACAGATTCGGTACGCCTCCCGGTCCACCTCACCTGTCTCATGGGTAGGTGGTCATGGTAGTGGTACTAGGTGCTGCTTCAGTTTCTCCCAGAAGCGACTAAATATCATGTCCAGGCGTGTTAGTGCGTATTACACATAATTGCTGCTTAGGTGTTGGCCCTGACAACTGGGGTGCACCCACCATTTTGCGACAAGAGATAATGTAGACACGTGCATTGAGTGGTGTGAATCGGGATAACCCCTGCCAGTCCATGGGGGGGGGGGGGGGGAAGGAAACGGGGATCCACACTGGTGTGTGCAGCAGGTTGTGGCAGCAGCTGTCCATGCTTGTAGGCCACGAGATCTGTTTTGGCGGGACCGGTGAGTAACTCCACATATGTGGTGTACCATCTTGTAGGTCTCCTGGTCCTCTGTCGTTTGGGCGTCAAGATGTGTCCGTTCTCAGCCTCTGCCAGTGGAACAATTGAGTAAGTTTGCTCGGTAGTGCTGGAGCTGCAGACACACGTCTTCTCGGCTCTGCGGTCAGGCCCCCCCCCAAACGTTCTTCGGAAAATTTACATTTTCAGTAACAAAATATGGTTATTAGATCATGAAGTCACCTAAAATGTCCTGGCTACACTTCCAGACGCACTTATTTTACAAGAAATGTAGTATTTGTATAAAATAAATCTTTACATATTTCTTTTGAATAGGAATGTGGGTTTACTTGTTGAATCTGTCGGCCTGATTAAAAGTTTTACTGCATCGAACCCAATCACAGAGCCTGGATTAGTAGGTAAGAATTGATTTTGCATTTCTTGTTTGGAGCACGTGTTTTTACTGCTAGTTTTTAAATTGTCTTCAGTAAATAGGGTGCGCCATACACAATATAGAATTTTCAAAGCACAAGTATTTTCTCAATCACAGACCCTGGAAGGTCAATAGGTTGCCAGACCGTTGCGTTTGGTGAAGTAAAGATGAGATACAAATTCTGTATGGTGTTTTACGCAATTAATTATTCTGCTAGAGACAGGCGCCTAGCGGTATAGCACATGATAAGATTGGAATCTAATATACATTGTAAGCTCACTGAGCAAGGCCTTCTTTACCTCTTATCTGTGTTGTATTCTGTATGTAAATGACTTGCTGTCTCATATTCCCATTATATAATTGTGAAGCTCTGTGGAATATGTTGTCTAATAATAATGCTGCATCGACAGCAGCTCACCATGTAACTGTGATGTAATATGGCTCCATCTTTACAAATTTACTTTGCAACTTATTAAACATAATACTTTTACTTTCAGTTGGTGGTTTTAAAGGCTGTTTTTTCAAGATGCCAAAAGAAATCATTGCAAGCACACTAGTTCAACACATGCATTTATAAGGAGACTTAACCGCCCCAGCTGCCATATAATGGCTTTCATATAACACACATTACTGCCTCCAGCTTTCATATAACACACATTACTGCCCCAGGCGTTATATATAACACAATACTGCCCCCTGCTTTCATAGAACACACATTACTGCCCCCGGCTTTTATACAAAACAGATTACTGAACCCGGCTTTCTTATAACACACATTACTGCCCCCTGGCTTTCCTATAACACACATTACTGCCCCCGGCTTTCATATGACACACATTACTGCCCCCTGACTGTCATATAACACACATTACTGCCCCCCGGCTTTCATATAACACACATTACTGCCCCCTGACTGTCCTATAACACGCATTACTGCCTCCTGACTGTCCTATAACACACATTACTGCCCCCTGGCTGTCCTATAACACGCATTACTGCCCCCTGACTGTCCTATAACACGCATTACTGCCCCCTGACTGTCCTATAACACGCATTACTGCCCCCTGACTGTCCTATAACACGCATTACTGCCCCCTGACTGTCCTATAACGCACAGTACTGCCCCCTGACTGTTCTATAACGCACAGTACTGCCCCCTGACTGTTCTATAACGCACGGTACTGCCCCCTGACTGTCCTATAACGCACGGTACTGCCCCCTGACTGTCCTATAACGCACGGTACTGCCCCCTGACTGTCCTATAACGCACGGTACTGCCCCCTGACTGTCCTATAACGCACGGTACTGCCCCCTGACTGTCCTATAACGCACGGTACTGCCCCCTGACTGTCCTATAACGCACGGTACTGCCCCCTGACTGTCCTATAACGCACGGTACTGCCCCCTGACTGTCCTATAACGCACGGTACGGCCCCCTGACTGTCCTATAACGCACAGTACTGCCCCCTGACTGTCCTATAACACACAGTACTTCCCCCTGACTGTCCTATAACGCACATTACTGCCCCTGGATTTTATGTCTTGTGTGTAGCTGCCTCTTGTTGTCATATAACAGCTGTCATATCATGTCCATAGCTGTCTGTAAAATGCAAACTGATTTATATAAAATGCCCTGTCTGTGTGTTCATTTTCTGAAGTCAGTTGTGTCTTTTATAGTAATCCTGTTCTGTTAAAAAATAGTACAAAGGAAAAAAATGTTTTATGTTATGGCTTATTTTAATGAACAGACCACTGGTTCTCATGTGTGACATAATTGCTGTAAATGTCTAAGATAGCATTTAATAGTCCACTATTTAAATGTCCTGTTTAACGGTCATATTGTTAAGAAGTAAAAAGAAAGCAGGTACGTTGGAATCTGCTGTCATTCTTTAAGGTATTGTCTTTGAAATCTTACTGGTACCAGTTTTTGTGAAGTTCAGCTCTGGATTCTGGAAGACGTTTCCGCGTGTTTTGGCACCCGTCACTCCCACGGATTCCTGTGTTTTACCTAGGTGGGAGGTAAAATCCACACTTGTGGTGAGATGGGATCAGTGTCACGGTGGTGGGTCTAATGATGTCACAGCCTGTGCTGCCCATTAACTGAGCGTGGGGGGATATCCACCTCTTCTCAAGGGAAACTCACTTTCCCATATAATTCCCTCTGCAAATCTGTAACTGGGACATAGAGTAATATCTGGGGTGTGGAGGATTTAACAAAATGTCAAAATGTACACCCAATAAAATAGTACTTTTTACCGGTTAAACTAGCATTTTCCTTTAATTATGTTTTATAGTATATATTGTATATTATATGTTTTCAAATTACAGAACAAATACCCTGGGCAAATGTTGCAAATCTGAAGCAGACTCTTTATTAAAACATGAAGTCCTTTCACTAAGCTGGGTGACGCAAGACAATTCTCTCTCCCCCCCCTCCCCAACACACCTTTTATCCAAAACACAATTCTTCCAAAACACAGCGTGTCAGGCATCAATATGGGCAAGACACCTCCTGCCCTTAGGACCGCAGATGCCCCGAGGGGTTCACTGGCCTCGTTCCTGCGCTACTTCACGATCACCCCGGCGGTCCTCACCTCCCAGGCCTCAAACAGCGCTGAGACCACGAGCCTCCTGCTATTTCCATCAAAGACAGGGAAGAGAGGCAGCGTGGTCCCGCACGCTGACGCTCCTGCGGACTCCGCAGACTCAGTGACACAGCAGATTTCTACATACGTTGACATCTCTGGTTTTACTTTATTATATGTTCTGCATAGTTAAATACGTTCAATGTTTCAATGCATACATGCTCATTTACATGCAATGTATTATGCCTGACACGCGCCATGCCTACGTGGTCTATGGGCCATGACTTATTTTACGAGGAACACATGTGCTGCAACCTAAATACAGAGCCATTAAGAGGTAATGCAATGTTTTGACCGAATAGGACTTTCGCGCACCCTTCTAGGTCCTCCTAACCCATACACCACAGCTGACCATGTCGTTTGCACCGGTGGACCTCACTATCATGACCATAAATGCCTGTAGGTTGAATAAGCCGGAGAAACGTTAAGGAGCCCTGAGGGACTTGGGGGTGGGGGGGCGACTTCAATCTGACTCTGGACCCAAAATGAGATTCGTCTTTGAGAGCGTCCCACATTCCACCACATCACTTGATCTCAATTAAGTCCCTTTTTAAATGCTCACAATTATTGGACTGTTGGAGGGCCCATCACCCACACGAGGGGGACTACACCTTCCTGTCGTACCCCCACAACACATACACACGACTGGACTATTATTTTTTTTGTGTCACACCAAGACTAATCACTGGTCAAACGAGCGGAACATGGAAAAGCCACAT